>NW_007728448.1:155459-288470 GCF_000696425.1 Galeopterus variegatus | reverse complement strand
TGGAGTTTGGATGTATCTTTCTTCCAGAACTCATGTAGAAATTTGATCCCCAGCGTGGCAGTTTGAGTTACAGGGTTTGTCTGGCGTACAGCAAGGGCTACTGCAAGGTTAATGCTGATGTCACGAATCCTACTCACAGCACCAATTGTCTAGCTCTTAATCCTGTTCATGACACCAATTGTAAAGATAGGTGACTACACTAGTTGTCACCGCTCTTTTACCTGCCAGTAATTCTGCACCAACTGGGCCAATTGTTGTGCTAGGGCTGGGTCTGGAGCTCCCATACCCCTCAAGCCCATTCACAAGCTGGGTCACCGGACCCCTTCATGCAGGCCTATAAGTTAGGTAACCAGCCACATGGTCTTTGGAAGCTGCAGGTCTCAAAAAACATGGCCACACAGGATGGGTGCCCAAGACAGTAAAACACCAGCCAAAGTGGCGCCGTGCAGGCGCACTCACTCCACCCACACAATGTTTACTGAATTGCCCTGAACTGGCTCTGAGGTGAGGCGAGGCTGACCAAATCGTTCCATTTTCCCAACAGGTGTGGATCCCTCATGAATGGGTTAACATTCTCCCTAGGGGTAAGGGGCCTGTGTGAGTTCTTGCTCTATTAGTTCCCACAAGAGCTGATTATTTAAAAGATTCTGGCACTTCCTCTCTCTGTCTCTCTCTTGTTTCCTCTCACCATGTGATCTGCTTGTACCTGCTGGCTGCCTGCCACTTTCTACCATGAGTGGAAGCAGCCTGAGACCCATGCCAGATGCAGCTGTCCCAGAATCATAACCCAAATAAACCTCTGTTCTTATAAATTACCCAGTCTCAGGTATTCTATTACAGCAACACAAAACAGACTAATACAGAAAATTGGCACCAAGGAGTGGGATTTTGCTATACAGATACCTGAAAATGTGGATGCAGCTTTGTAACTGGGTATTAGGCAAAGGTTGGAAGAGTTTGGAGGACTTAGAAGAAGACAAAAAGATGAGAAAAAGTTTGGAACATTTAGAGATTGGTTAAATGGTTGTGACCAGAATGCTGATAGAACTGTGGACAGTAAAGACTGTGCAGATGATGAGGCCTCGGATAGAAATGAGGAACTTATCGGGAATTGTACAAAAGATAACCTTTGCTACACTGTAGCAAGGAAGTTGGCTGCATTGTGTCCATGCCCTTGGACTTTGTGGAAGGTGGAACTTAAGAGTTGTGAACCAAAATGTTTAGAGAAGATATTTCAAAGCAGCAAATCATTAAGGAAGCTGCATGGTTACTTTTAACAGCCTATGCTGAGTTATGGCACAAAAGGCCTGATGTAAAGCCAGAATTTAGAAGGGAAGCAGAGCATAAAGATTTGGAAAACTTGCAGCCTGGCCATGTGGTAGAGAAGCAGACATCAGGAGAAAAATGCAAGTGTGAAACAGATAAACTGGTTGCTAAAGACATTAGCTTGGCATTGAGGCAGCCAGATGCTAATAACCTGGACAATGAGAAAGAAGCCCTAAAGGCATTTGAGATTTCTGGAAGGGTGCCCCACCCATCACAGGCCATGAGGCCTAGAAAGACTGAGTTGTCCCAGAGGACAGACCTGGGGTGAAGCTGCCCTTGGGAACCTACTTCCTGCATCCCAGCTGCTCTGGCTGGAGCAGCCCTACCTCAAGTAACCCCAAGTGTGGTTTATTCAGCAGCTCTGGAGAGTAGAAGCCTGAAACCTCAGTGGTGTCCATATTGTATTAAGTCTGCAGGTCAGCAGAACATGAGAGAATTGGAGCTGTGACACCCTCCACCCAGATTTCAGAGGATGTATGGAAAAGCCTGGGGACCCAGGCAGAGATATGCCACAAGGGCAGAGCCACCACAGAGGCCATCTGCTAGAGCAATGCCAAGCAGAAAAGTGGGGTTGGAGCCCCCACAGAGAGCCCCCACCAGGGAAATGTCTAGTACAGCCAATGCAGTGGGGTTTCTGTCAGAACCCCAGAATGGTAAGGCCACTGGAAACATACAACAGTGGGCTGGAAAAGCCACAGGCACTAGCAATGTGCATGGCAGAGCTGTGGGAGTGAGGCTGCCTGACTATGCCCAGGATGGAGGACTTGGAGTCAAGAAAGATTATTTTGGAGCTTTAAGACATAATATCTGACCTTCTGGGTTTCAGACTAGTTTGGGGCCTGTTTCTCCTTTCTTCTGTCCTATTCTCCCCTTTTGGAATGGAAATGTGTACGCAATGTCTGTTCCACCATTGTATCTTGCCAGCAGATAAATTTGGTTTTGATTTTTATGGGGTCACAGCTGGAAGGAATTTTGCCTTTGGTCTCAGATGAGATTTTGGATTTTGGACTTTTAAATTGGTGCTGGAGCAAGCTAAGACTTTTGGGACTATTGGGATGGAATGATTGTATTTTGTATGTGAGAAGGACAAGAGTTTTGGGAGGACAGGGGCAGGATGATGGAGTTTGGATATATTGTCCTTCCAAAACTCATGTGGCAATTTGAGTTATGGGGTAAGATCCCTCATGAATGGGTTAATGTTCTCCCTGGGGCTGGGGGGCCTGAGTGAGTTCTCACTCTATTAGTTTCCACAAGAGCTGATTGTTTAGAAGACCTTGGCACCTCCTCTTTTTCTCTCTTGCTTCCTTTTGCTGTGTGATCTGCTTGTACTCACTGGCTGCCTGATGCTTTACACCATGAGTAGAAGCAGCCTGAGTCCCATGCAAGATGCAAGTGTCCCAGAATCATAAGCCAAGTAAACCTCCTAAATTACCCAGTCTCAGGTATTCTGTTATAGCAACACAAATGGACAAATACATAGGTTTAAAGAGAGAGAGAGAGAGACAGAGAGAGACAGAGAGAGAAGACCCAAATAATGAAAATCAGAAATGAAAAGGGAAACATTACAACTGACACCAAAGAAATATGAAGAATCATCAGAGATTAGTATAAACAACTATATACAAACAAATGTGAAAACCTGGAGGAAACAGATAAATTTCTTGACAAATAAAAACTTCCAAGACTGAACCACGAAGAAATAGAAAACCTGAACAGACCAACAACAAGCAAAGAGATTGAAGCAGTAACCAACTATCTTCCAACAAAGAAAAGCCAAGGATGGGATGGCTTTACAGCCGAATTCTGTCAAAGCTTTAAAGAGGAATTAATACCAATTCTCTTCAAACTTTTCCAAAAAAATTGATACAGAAGCCATTTTCCCAAACTCATTGAATAAGGCCATCATCACCCTGATACCAAAATCAGACAAAGATACAACAAAAAAAGAAAATTCCAGGCCAATGTCATTGATGAACATAGATGCAAAAATCCTCAACAAAATATTAGCCATCAGAATACATCAACACATCAAAAAAAGTAAACACCATGATCAAGTGGGATTCATCCCAGGGATGCAGGGATGGTTCAATATACAAAAGTCAAAAAATGTGATACACCACATCAACAAAATCAAGAACAAAAACCAAATGACTATCTCAATAGATGCAGAAAAGCATTTTACAAAACACAGCATCTCTTCGTGATAAAACTCTCAGCAAATTAGGTATAGTAGATAATGATCTACACACAATAACAGCCATTTATGACAAGCCAATTGCCAATATCTTCCTAAATGGGGAAAAGTTGAAAGCTTTTCCTTTAAGAACAGGAACAAGACAAGAATGCCCACTCTCACCACTACTATTTGACATAGTGTTGGAAGTAGTAGACAAAGCAATCAGGCAAGAGAAAGAAATAAAAGGCATCCAGATTGGAAAGGACAAAGTCAAACTATCCCTGTTTTCAGATGACACTATCTTATATACAGAAAAACCTATTGACTCTAATAAAAAAACTCTTAGAACTGATCAACAATTTCAGTAAGGTTGCAGGATACAAAATTAACACCCCACATCAGTAGCATTCTTATACTCCAGTAATGAACCAGCAGTAAGGAAATCAAGAAAGTGAGCCCATTTACAATAGTCACCAACAAACAAACAAACAAACAAACCACCTAGGAATCAATTTCACCAAGGAGGTAAAAGATCTCTACAATGAGAACTACAAATCACTACTGAAAGAAATTAAAGAGGACATAAAAAGATGGTAAGACATAACATGCTCTTGGATGGGAAGAATTAACAGTGTAAAATGTCTATTCTACCTAAAGCAATTGACAAATTCAATGCAATCTCCATCAAAATACCAATGACATTCTTCACAGAAATAGAAAAAGCAATCCTAACATTCATATGGAACTACAAAAGACCCTGAATAGCCAAAGCAATCCTGAGCAAAGAAAAATAATTAAATAAAACTGGAGGCATAACACTACCTGACTTCAAATTATATTACAAAGCTATTGTAACCAAAACAGCATGGTACTGGCATAAAAACAGACACTGATCAATGGAACAGAACAGAAAACCTGGGAATCAACCTACATACTTACAGCCAACTGATCTTTGACAAAGGCAACAAGAACATACATTGGGGAAGAGACTGCCTCTTGAATGGTGCTGGGAAAATTGGACTTCCATATGCAGAAAAATGATACTAGATATCCACCTCTCATCATATACCAAAATCAACTCAAAATGGGTTAAAGACTTAAATATAAGACTGAAGCCATAAAATTACTAGAGGAAAATATAGGGGAAACACTCCAGGAAGTAGGAGTGGGCAAAGACTATATGAATAAGACCTTAAAAGTAAAAGCGACAAAATAAAAAATAAACAAATGGGACTATATCAAATTAAAAAGCTTCTGCACTGCAATAGAAACAATCAACAGAGCTGAAAGACAACCTACAGAATGGAAGAAAATATTTGCAAACTATACATCCATCAAGGGATTAATATCCAGAATATATAAAGAACTCAAACAACTATACATTAAAAATCAAATAATCCAACTAAAAAATGGCCAAAGGAGATGAATAGGCATTTTTCAAAGGAAGATATACAAATGGCCTACTAGTCATCAGAGAAAGGCAAATCAAAACCATATTGAGATATCATCACACCCCAGTTAGATCAGCCATTATTAAAAAGACCAAGAACAATAAATGCTGGTGAGGATGCAGGGAAAGGGGAACTCTTCTACACTGTTGGTGGGACAGTAAATTAGTACAGCCATTATGGAAAATAGTATGGAGGTTCCTCAAACAACTACAGATAGAACTACCATATGATCTATCAATCCTCATACAGGATATATATCCAAAGGAATGGAAATTATCATGTCAAAGGGATACCTGCATGCCCATGTTCACTGCAGCTCTATTTACAACAGCCAAAATATGGAACTAACCTACATGTCCTTTGATGAATGACTGGATAAAGAAAATGTGGTATATACATACAATGGAATACTACTCAGCCATACAAATAAATGAAATTCTGCCATTTTCAGCAACATGGATGAGTCTGGAGAAAATTATTTTAAGTGAAATAAGCCAGACAAGGAAAGAGAAATCATGTTCTCACTTATAACTGGGTGCTAAGAAACAAAGAAAGAAATTGAGAAAAGACCAAAACAATATATTGAATTTTCAGAAGGTGAAAACAAACCTAAGAATACTAGAGATGGAGGGGAAGATGGAGATGGTTTGAGAAGGGATAGGTTGGGTGAAGGGCATAATGAAGAATCATAATTTGTGATAATACTATGCTTATAATCAAGTAATAATAAAATTCAAAAAAATAAAAAAAACATATGGAAATATACTGCACAATGAAAAAATTATGTTTACAATATACTGTAATCTATTATGCATTGCAATAGCATTATGAAAAAAACAATGTACATATCTTAATTTAAAATATTTTATTGCTAAGAATTAAAAAAAGAGAGAGAGAGAGAACAGAACTGAGGTTACCAGATGTGGGAAAGGGGAAAAGGAGGGGGTTAAGTGAGAGAAATTAGTAAAGGGCCATGAAAAATGATTACATCATATAATGTATAGTGTTGAATATACTAATTATCCCGATTTGAGGATCACATATTACTCACAGGTATTGATATTCAACCTTGTACCCCACACATATATACAATCAACCATGTTACAATAAAAAAATAATGTAAACTTTGATTCCTGTTTCTATCACGTTCTATCTTCAACACAGTTCTCTTGCAGTATGGGTCTGACAAGTGATCGAATGGAGTTAATTGTACAGAGCTCTTATGAAGTTAGGAATACAAGAAAGCTAACTGGCCTGTAAAGCCCATCTCCCTGACCTCATTAACATTGGACTCAACCTCAAAATATGCTCAGCTGTGACTTCCTGCACAACTTATGGGGAAATAAGGAAGTTTGTGTGAATTAGATCATTCTCAGCAGACCAGGAAAAACAGGAAGGTTCAAAATCATATTTACTTTAAACAAATATTTCTTTACACTAATAAGACACCTAGACAACTACAAGTGACATGTCAGCACAGGTGGGGGTGATATTTAGATGATGAGGCATTGCAGTGGTTAATAATTTGGAGTGCCTTAGAAGAATCATTCAAGAAACATCAGCATAATCCTACATATATTGTCAGATTGTTTTTCAAGCTCTTTTCTGATATGTTTTCAAAGCCAGATAATATTTCAAAAGGCATTTTAAATTAGATGCAGAAAAATTAGGGATCTTCATAAATAGAAATTTATCATTACTTTCTAATGCTTTTTATAATGATATTTGCCTATGACAACACATTTTATGAATGTTCTTATTTATTTTATTAGTGCTCCTATGAGTTGCTCCTCCCTCATAATTCGTCCTGTGCATCTATTCATGCATACAGGCACTTCTATTCCCAAAACAAGTGACAAAAGGAAGGGAAAAGTTATAATTCTGGAAGATCTCTTCCCCCCACCCCAAAACACTCTTTCCTTCCCCAAAGAATAATTGGACATGATAAGTGATTAGGGAGACCTAATAAGGGAGTCATGACAAAAGAAAGAGCAAACAATTAAGAAGAATGAAAATTGTCAGGCAATTTCAAGGATGTATTTGATTCCACTAACCAAGAACTAGTGCTTCCTAACTCTACATAAAGGAATGCATATTTGTGACTGTGTGTATCTGTATTACAAGAAAGGATTCATACATTACATTTTGCTTTTTATTTTAATTCAATACTATATCATGATCATCTTCCAATGTCAAGAAATAGTCTTCTATAATTTCATTTTTAGTTGTTCACTTGTATTCTATTATATTGATGTTGCATAATTTAATTAATCCTCAATTTCTGGATACTTTGATTTTATAGTGGTCTAGTAGTCATTTCTTCCTTTTTTCTTTTTAGGTTTGTTCAACTTCATTCCCTCACCCCAATAACACTTTAATTTCCAACAAGAAAGTAGTTCTTTTTCGTTGTTTTTAGTGTTGAGAGAGAAGTTTGGGTGATCACTTTCTACTAAAGAAGCCAAAGGAAAGAAACTCTCTCCTGGTTACTATATAGCCAGTGTTGGCAATGTAGCCTAAATTGGCCAGTTGGAGGCCCTCTCCTAGGACTTAGAACCTTGAACTTTGAATCAAGTACAGGAGGAAAATGTTAGGGGTTGTTTATTTATCCAGAGATGAACTACAGGGGTAGTGTCTGCTAGAGTGGTGAGAGCACCCTGACCAGCTCCAGTAGCTACAAGACAGTAACTGTACTCCTTACCTCTTCCTTCTTGATAACTTGATTGCCATTTAATCAGCTTTTCATTCTTCTGAAGACTCCCAGGGAGCTTTCTAACAAATAAATTTTTGTAAAAATTAGTCGGTCTGGTTCTGTAGCATGGTTACATGGATTTCAATATTATAAAAAGTCTCTAATAAAAACCCTGAAGATACATACTGCACTTATCCATTATTATTTCTTTAGTTAAACTCTTAGAAATGCTAAGCCAAAGAGAATACAAAATTTTAATTAAAAATTATATATAGTACCAAACTATCTTCTAAAAATACTTCATAGAGGTTAAGAATGTTAGGTGACCTCTTACTGTATAAACTTTTGCAACTTATCTCTCAGTCTTTGTTCATACATTTTACTATGGGATTATTCATAGCACCAATTTAACAGCACCATTGTGAGGGGAAAAAAAAGAGAGCATGCATACAAACTTTAGCACATAAAAAATTATGAAGAAATGTTAAATTTCATTTTTATTAGAAAGAATGTACGAATCACACTTCCCCTGGCAATGTCTTGGTATGTGCATTCCTTCCTCCTCTCCCTTCTTTTAGTTTGTGTTTGGCTACCTTTATTCACTCATATATGCCTAGTCTATGATTTAAATCCTTTGTAGGGGTATTTTGTGTAATTCTTGGTTTCATCTTGGCAGTCTCTTCTATACAGTGACAAATTATACAAAGCAGACTAAACTTAGAAATCCTTCAATATAAGGTTATCAGATTTTTTTTCTAAATTTCTAAGAGAAAAATACATTTGATATATTAAGAAAACATTGCTATAGTTATTATTTAACTTTTAAATTTTAAAAAATTTTCAAACTTTTTTTTTTACCTTTTCTTTACAGTTTACTATTGTTTTGATTTAATTACATATGAGGAGGTGTAATATTACAATCTTTTCAAGGCTTAGTGCTTCTAAACAAAGCTCTTAATCCAGCAATCATTTTAAAATATGAAGTAAGATAAATTTGGAGAAAGGAGGGTAGAAGTCAGACACTAAGATATAATTTTGGATAAAGCATTTTAAGAAAAAAAGAGCTGAGTTCATGGTTAAAAAATTAAGAGGAGTAAGGATTTCTTCACATGGAGTGGAAGAAGAAAACTTAAATGTAAAAATTGAAAAGTGAATTTAGTTAGGTGTAAAATAGGGTCAATATTAGAAAAGCCTTGAGAATCTCATCTATATTGTGTAACAGAGACACCTGCTGGTCACTATATATTTCACTGTTCAAGCCCTCAAAATACATTTGTTCATTCACTCTTTATATCCTACCCCCCCAGATAGTCTCTAATCTTTTGAAAATTCACGGCATGAACATGATGAGAAATCCATACCAAAAAGATAATAATGAAATCAATGAAGTGTATTTTTCACATTGAAACTGAAGAAAAACCTCTGGCAGCAAGATAACGTTGCTAATGCCATTTTAATATATATTAAATTAAATCTGTCTTGTATAATATGCCGCTAAAAGTTAGACGAAAGTATTCCATACAACTCTCTTTAAGCAGAAAAGAAACCAGTTTTGCTGTCTGATAGTACACAATAATACCACGGTTAATGAAAAAGATGAAAAATTATAAAACAAATGTTATCTAAGACACCAAGTTAGGATTTTTGTTTTAGAAAAGGAATGGAAACCATGATTATCTAGAAATATTAGAAGTTTACCTTATAATATAATAAACTAATAAAAGAAACTGGTTTGTTTCCTCGCACTGCTATATAATTCAACACTGATGGGAGGAGTCCATAACAACAACAGCAGTATGTAAAAGCCGTCAGATATCATGATTGATCCAGTGATTAGGAAGGATAAGTTGGGACTCCTGTCTCTAAGAGAACTTTGACTTGGGAAGGGGGATAGGCCTAGTTTTATAATTAATGCTAGTGTTAGTAGTGAGGTTGTTAGGGGGTTGTTTATGTTTTTGACTGCTCATTGCCCTGAGCCTGTTATGTTGATTACGACGGCTATTATTAGGAGTATGGATGCTGTTGCTTGTGTGAGGAAATATTTGGTGTCTGCTTCTGTTGATCGTGGGTTTTTTGGTTTTCTTTTTTTTTTTTTTTTTTTTTCAGGATTGGGATAAGGGCAAGTGTACTTATTTCTAGACGAGCTCAGATTGTTAGTTAGTGAGAGCCTAGTATTGTGAGTATGGTGCCTGTGAATAGGGTTGTGAGAATGATGGAAAAGTTTATGGGGTTAATTAGTATGTATTTCTAGACGAGCTCAGATTGTTAGTTAGTGAGAGCCTAGTATTGTGAGTATGGTGCCTGTGAATAGGGTTGTGAGAATGATGGAAAAGTTTATGGGGTTAATTAGTATGGGAAGGGTATGTACCAACATTTTCGAGGTATGGGCCCGATAGCTTGTTTAGCTGACCTTACTGTAGAATGTGGTGTAGTAGGTAGCACAGAGAGTTTTGAGTTCTTAGGAGTGGGTTCAATCCCCATAATTCTAGAAACAAGGGGGCTTGGACCTCTATTATTTACTCTATTAGAGTAAGTCTTTTGTCAGACATGTTTCTTAGGTTTGAGGGGGGATACCTGATAGTAGAATAGGTATTGAAATGTGTCATATGCATAGGGCTGGTGTTAGTGGGAGGACACTTTTCCTTATATAATTCAGATTGATTAAGGTACTATCAATAAATATAATTCTGGCAAAGAAAATATAATTTGTATTTTCTTTAGCATCCTCAAATTTCATGTTTCCAAAAAAAAAAAGATTTTAAAAATATTTCAAAAACCAAGAATTAAAATCAGAATTTAAAATAGCATGTAGCATAAATTAACTCAGTAAGTTAGATATCGTACATGACCAAATTTTCAAGAGGGGCAAAATGTAAATAGTGCTTATTATAATCAGTTAGCTCATCAATTAACAAGTATTTATTAACACTCTGTGTTCAATACTGTGCTTAGGACTGTAAGAGATGCAGAACTGCAATATAATCTATTTTCAAGGGGCCCATATTCTAATTGGGTAGACCACTTTTCTTCACATAAATAATAATGTACGATAAAAGTCAGCATTTAACTATAAGTTAAATTAAGTGATGATGACCCAAAGTCAAATAAAATTCCTATGTAAGTGTTGAGATAGTTAGAGGAATGTTTATGGTGGAAAGGAGCACTGATTAGGCATAAGAATACTGAGCTGAATTTGAGTAGGAGGAAGTCCCAGGGAAAGTTATTTCAGGGAAATGCAACAACATGGGTAATGAGAAAGGAGCAAAGCTCGGTGAGAATTTATTTATGGGCAGGGAGTACCTCTTGCTCAAGCAGAGAGTGGAATGAGGGAATAGCAAGAAATATTTGGCTTGAAAGAGTGGGGCCAGGGTAGGATATACTTGAAAGCCTGGCAGAAAAATCTAGATTTGATGTATCAGGACATAAGAAAGATGAGTTTTGATAAATTCAAAAAGACAGATCCTTGATAAATTCACTATTTAAGAAAGATTAGTTTGGCAGCAACCTTCACCATGAGTGGTCTAATATGGATTGGCTCCACTTGGGTTACTGTACTAACGATATTTGGATTCAAACTTCAGCTACAAAGAAAGGGGTTCATATATAACTTCATATGTACTATCTGATGATTAAATTACATGCTTGTTGTCTATGCCAATAATAAATGAAGAAAAAAGCTAAGCAATAAATTTAATTCCTATTGATGACCAACATAGTAAATGAGACCCACATATTTACTCTCTTCTACCTTCCTCGCTCCAGTCCCTGATCAAAGGAAAAATACTGCTTAAGAGAAAGGAATAATTATCATTTTGCTTTTATTATTAAGTTCTGTTCAAGAAAAGGTAGGGATTCTGTCCTGAATTATACAAAACTTAAAAGTATACAGTAATGATGATAATAGGGATAAAGATAATATCTGTGACTATTAATGACTACCTATAAGTTGTTGTATTAGTCCATTTCTGTTGCTTATAACAAAATACTTGGAACTGGGTACTTTGTAAGAAAATGAAATTTATTGCTTACAGTTTCAGAGGCTGGGAAGTCCAAAGTCCATGGAACACATTTGGTGAAGGCCTTGGTGGTGGCAACAGTGACCCAGGGGTCTCACATGGCAGAAAATGGCAGAAGAGAGAGGGAGATAGTTCCTCATGCATTCTCCTTTTAAAGTCCTCAGAACCAAGCCACTGACCACCACTATTTATCCATTCACTAGGTCATGGACCTACAATCTAATCACCTTCTTCAAAGCCCCACCTTTCAATTACCATAATAGTATTCCCCACCCTCAGCAGTTACAGTGGGAATTAAGCTTCTAATATATGAACTTTGGGGAACACAATTCAATCAATCCACAGCAGTTGCCAAGCACAAAACATACATTATCTCACTTCATTCTTACAACTCCCCTGCAAAAGAGGGATTGTAGTCTCCACTCTTGCAACCAGCTGTCTGAAGCTCACAGACTCTGGAAGAAGTTCCCTCAGACTGTGTACTGGGATTTGAAGCCAGGTCTGTCTGGCTCCAAAGCTTATACTCTCTGCATGTTCCCACCCAGCCTCTCTGGTGAGGACACTGCTTGAAATGATTCCTGTCCCTGCTTCATCCTCGTAAAGCTAAATGTCAAAGTTAAAGGCCACTTCAAACTACATCCAAATTATAGCATGCCAAAATGTGAGTGAACTACTATCATTGGTGATCATGGAAAGCATGAGTATTGATAGCAAGGCCTGGCTAAGGACTCAAATGGCAGAGTTCCAATTCATAATTTTAAAATTCATTTTAAGCATTCTAGAGTTTTAGAAGCCTGACTGTGAATAATTGATAACCATATAATAATTTTCTGCTAGTTTTCTTTTTTTGATTTTTGTTTGTTTCTTTCAGTTACTTCAAAGTTTGGGGGATTCTAAGTTTCAGGCAATTCTCCATTCTGACCTATTTGTTAAAGTTCTTGATATAAACTATTGACATTGAGATTTTTCTAGGCTGCCTGTCATTATGGCATGGCTTTTCACTAGTATTGAATAGTATATCCTATTTGGACAGCAAATAATCTCTGGTTTATAGTTTTTAAATAACAGAGAAGGAAAGTCAAGGGCTGCTAGCTGTCTAGGTGCAGAGTTCTTTCCAATGTTTATAAAAATGTGCAATAAAGAAATGGATCTGGGTCAATTGACTTTAATGGCAGAATCTAAGGTGTTTCGTCACTCTCACTGACCCTGACTCACAAGTAAAAACTACCATTTCAGAGGTCATCAATCAATTCAAAATATGACATTTTTGGCTCAGACTTTTAAAAAGATTGCATCAAGGAACATCTGAAGTACTTAGACTTCTAGAATAATTGTATATTAGATACACTGAAGAGCCCTCTCACTACGAAAAAAAAGAAGGCTTCCATAAAACATTATTTTCATTGCAGGCTAGGCTCCTGAGAATTTGAGGAAAATCTCTAAATGATTAAAAAATAAAATAAGTTCGCTGAAGCTCAAGGGGAAAACCCAAAAGAACCATCAAGAGGCAGAGATGTCTTCAGCGCAAATGACAAGATCATTACCCTAAATCCTGGGCCAGTAGAAAGACAGGGAAAGTCAACCTGAGACTCATGGATTTAGCCAAGGGCATTGAACAGGACTAAAGTGGCCCCAGGTTGCTTGCCCTGATCAAGTTAGATCATCTCTTAAGTTTTTTTCAACATTTACATAAAGAATAAAGACAAAATAAATAAATAAATAAATAACCAACACACTTCTGGAAAAGAGAAGTGAAGATATTTGCCCTAATAGCACAGTTTATTACAAAAGTATAATAAAAAAGTATTAGATCAATTGACTAGTAAAACAGAATAGAAAGCTCAGAAACAGACCTGTGCATATTGAAACTTGATATATGATAGAGATGGCCCTGCAAAACATTATAGAAATTACAGTCTATTCAGTAAATAGTACTGGGCTAAGAGTTACACATATAGAAAAAAATGGAATAGGATCCTCATCACAAACCACACACACAAATCAATTCCAGCTTGATTAAAGACTCAATCTGGATGGTTCCAAAAGGTAGTATAGGAGTATATCTTAATGACCTCAGAGTAGGTTAGGAGTTTTTAAACAAGATACAAGAGGTACTAATCATAAAATTGACCACACTATATAATCGAGAATTTATGTCATTAAAAGACATTATAAAGATACTCAAAAGATAAGCCACAGAGATATTTACAATATATATACCTGCAAAATATTAGTATTCAAAATATATAAAGAGCTCCTACAAATGTGAAAGAAAAAGAAAACATATTAGAAAAATGGGAACATTTACATCAACAGGCATTTACAGAAGAGAAAAAAGAAATGGAGAATAAACATACGAAAAAATATTTGATCTCATTAACAATCAGGAAATTGCAAATAAATATCACAAAGATATATCACTCTACTTTCATCAGACTAGAAAACATTGACCAATATGATAAATACTAACTGTTGGCAAGCATGTGGCTCAATTAAAACTCTATATGGCATTAGTAGGAGTATGAATTTGGTAAAACCACTCTGGAAAACAATTTGACATTATTTTGAAAAGCTGAACAGCAATTCGATTTCCAAGCCATGGAGAAATGCTTATACAATTACATCAGGAGAAACATATAAGAATATCTACAGTAGTATTCTTCACACAGCAAAAACTGGAAACAATTGAAATGTCCATAAGCAAGAGAATGGATAGGCAAACTTTGTAATTTTCACATAATGGACTATGAAAATTAAGGTTACACAAAACAACTTACAAATTAAGTACTGAGAGAAAAATGTCACAAGTCTGTAAAGAATGGGTACCTTTCCACTATGTCAATTTAACTAATTTGAAATTACATGTCCCAGAATTGCTGTCTTTGTGGGATTTTGAGTTAAGATTGCTACAAGAGAAATTTGTCTAAGATTTGGAAGGTGAAATTTTTTAACTCTCAAAATGTCGGTATCATTCATGTGTAGTGGCAGCTCACACACGTTGGCACTGATCTTGGCAGAGGACAGCAGCCAGGCCTGCAGCTTCCCCAAATCCCTCCAGATCTCCTCCTTCAGCTTCTCTGATTCTGGCCAGGTTCAGCTCCCTAGTGAAGAGAATCATCTTATCCTTCAGGTCACCTAAATCATCAAGATTGCAGGTTGTGAGAGACAGACATGCTGCCAGTTTGTCCTTGGTATCTATTACTTACTTCAGGTCCAGCTTCACTTCCAGACTTAGGGCCAGTATGCTTCAGGCTAAGAGAGCCAAGAAAGCACCTACACAAACTGCCTAATGAGCTCCATAATTGCATAAATTCTATTTCCTGTGGTAAAATCCCTCAATCCATATCACTCATATGGGTCCTGCTTCCCTGAGCAAACCCTAACTGATACAGTAGGCATGCTCTTTTTGTGCCAGTGTGCGGCCTTTTAGATAGCTCAAAACTAAACCAAGTAATATATTGTTTAGGTATGTATCATATATGATAAAAAAGCTTTTTTTAAAATACAGAAAATGGTAAACCTCTGGGAGGGAGGCAGGAATAGGAAAGGATAGGAAGATATACATTGAGAGATTCCATGGTGTTCAGAACAGAGGTGGTAAAGTTCTTAAGGTGAAAGAGGGGATTCACTGGACTTCATTTTAAAAATTATTTTGCTTCACAACTTACACATAGATTATATATATAATTTTGTGTATATAAAATTAATATTTAATATATAAGAATAATAAAAATAGAGCACTGAGATAAGAAGGGCATGAAAACAAAATTAACAAATCAGCAATTCAACAGGTTTTCTGAACCAGCCCTAGAAAAAACCATCCTCAAAAACAGAAGAATTTAGAAAAATGTGCTGGCCCAGAAGCAAGCCACGGAGAAATCAGAATAATTTAGGAGTGGAGCATGCTGTTTTTGTACCCTAGGTTTACAGCAGATCAACTTACCTGTTGTAAGTGCTAAGGCAGTATAACCAGTGAAGATTCTATTTTGGATAAAGTTGCAGCAGTTCCTAATATGGTTCTCATAGCCAGAGAAGCAATGAGGTAGTGTTCCCACATCACTCTACTCCACCACAGTACAAATGAAAATAAAAATGCTTCCACACATTTGCCATTGCATTTCCTCTGTTATTTTCTCATTTCAAAACAGAAACCAATCATCATTATTTGGAGATGATAGTTATTTAGAATCAGAGGCAGATCAAGTAAGAATCAATTAAACAGATTAAATGTATAAAAATCAATAGTTTAAGAGTTTTTAATTGACAATGTAATTCTAAGAAAGACTGCATCACAATACCAACAAAAGCTATCAAATACTTTAGAATAAACCTAACACAGAGTACATAACACCTATTTCAGGAAAATTATAAAACTACCACAGGATGTAGAAGTCCTCATTAGATGTGGAAATATATCTTGTTCCTACATGGGAAATTTCATTGTTGTAAAGATGTACATTCTCCTAAAATCAGTACGTAAAGTTAAAGTTTTAATTAAAATCCTAATGAGAGATTTTATTGGAGGAAAGGGAACTAACTTGATTCTTAAATTCACGTGGAAAAATAAATTAATAAAATAGAAATCGTCAAAATGAAGAATAAGTATACATTTGTCCAACTAGATATAAATATTTATGATAAAGCTTCAGTGATTAAAACGGTATGTACTTATCCTGATAATCAGATTAGCAAAATACAGAGTCAAGCAAAAGACCCATGTGAATATAGAAATTTTGTATATGGTATTTATAGTATTTCAAACCAATGAGGAAAGAGCAGCTTATTCAATAAATGCTATTTTAACAATTGCTTGTATATTTAAGAATAAAGCTGGAAATCAGTCTCACAGCTTACATCATAATACATTTCTATTAAATTTAAGACTTGAAAATAAAAAAAATAAATAAATGTGTAAGAATAAAATGTGGGAGCATTGTTTAAATCTTAATTTGGGAATTTCTTTTAATGGAAAACCCCAACCTTAGAAGCCATAAAGGAAAAGATGTGACTATATAAAAATTTAAAACTTCAACTTAAAATATAGTGTAAACAAATAAAAAAACAAAGACATATTGGGAATACAACACATAACAGAGTGTTTTAATGTGAATATTGATTAAAAATATCTATAAAATAATAAATAAAAACAATCAACTAATGGGATGAACAAACAGCTCACTCAAACTAAGTATAAATGAACTATAAAAATCAGCAAAGATTTTTTATCATCATATTTATTATCACTAATAAATATATAAACGTAAAAATAAAGCAACTACAGTATAATATAATCCACCCCTTCCCCCACCCAGATCAGATTAGCTAATGTTGATCATACACAGCACTAGCGAGAAGGCAGTGAGGGGCAGGGCACATATATATTTATATACAAATATATAAATTGGTACAGCTTTTTGTCAGGCAAATTAGCAATATCTGTTAAAATTCTGTGTATAGTTTTTAACTTCTAATAAGTGATGCACAGAAATAACTACAGAAAAGGGAAAGACAGATGGGATTTCACTACAGATGCATAATCATAAAAAGCTAGAAACAACTCAAGTATTCAACAAGAGAGATTGTTTAAATAAATTACAGTACATTAGTGTAGTGGAAAATTATGTGGGGATTAGATGGAAACAGAATTATGTACAACAACATGGAAAGATATTTAAGATATACAAGGGGTACTTCAAAAAGTTTGTGTAAAAATAGAAATAAAAGACAATATGAATCTTCCCATTAACTTTTCTGAAGTACCCTCAAATTTTTAAGTGACATAAGCAAATTACAGAACAATGTGTGTGTGATATGAGTACACTTCTGTTAATAAAAATGCAGAACTTATGTATATCTATGCAGAAAAAAATTTTTAAAACTAATCACAAAGGATGTGAAATCATTTGAAAGAGAAAGAGTGTTCTTTCTAACTTTACATACTACTGTGCTGTTTAAATTTTTACAATAAGCTACATAAAGAAAATGTTTTCACCTGGCCTAAAATTTACCAAAAAAAAAAAAAAAAAACACATTTAAAAAAAGGAGAAATCTAGGGCATGAATATATTTCACCCAGTCCTCTGAGCTCATCATCTTCATGAATAAAATAACTCATTGCTAACATTTGAAATTCTTAAAGTAGATGGCACTGAAATAGGTTTAAGCCTATCCCCAGAATATTACAAAAGAAATTTTTTAGGAAAAGGAACAAATAATTTTACTAAATATATATTTGAAAGATTATCATCATCTGTAGACTGCCTTACAAGTATTATTTTCTTTATTGAAATTTTGGCCCATTACTAATTAAATCTCCCTCTTCATTATAGTAAAAAATGACGGAAACACTTTCCTTTAATACATGGAAGTAAATGTATATAAATTAAACATAAATTAATATCAAAAAGCCCCCTTCCACCAATGTAAATTTTTCTCTGAAGCAGTCATCACATTTAAAATTATATCACTATTTCAGCAACTAGTAGTTAAATGTCTGGGCTCTTCCAACTAGGCTATAAGCTCCCTGAGCTCAAGAATCCTTCCATTCTGGTTCCTCACTATATTTACAGTGCCTAGGAAATGAGAGGTATAAAATAAATATTTATGGAAGGAAGGTGACATATTCCCATACCCAGTCCCATGGCAGACACTGTTAATTAATTATGGCTCTCATTCCCCAAGAGTCTGAATGTGATGTTAAAATCCTTTTCTTCACAGTACTCACACCATGACCAATCAATTAGAGTGAACAAATAGGGTAAAATACCTGTCTATTTCAACCTCTGAGCAGAATGCAGATGTAGGGGACAAGTTATAACCCCCTTTTCAACAAATAGGGAAAAATGCACACATCCAAAAGTTAAGTTTGTGAAAATATCAAAGTAATGAGGAAGCAAAGAGGACTGAATGAATTATTTCCAGATATAAAATATCTCTTCTTAGGAAAGATGAGACCAGCAGTTTCATTCATTGAGAACATTTGCAAAATCTGTATACATACTAAAGATCCATCTTAACTTAAGCAGAAAACACTACTAGGACAAAGAGAGAAACCAGCAGGGCTTTGGGTGGTCACTGGCAATGGAATCTAAAAGAGCTCCAAACATGAGAGCTGAGATGGTGAAAAGCAAAGCAGAAACTCTCACCTTCTTGCAATGCTTAGAAGACAAAGCCCCTCTAGAGGGAGGGGTTTGCAAGAAACACAGGGCATGCCCCTACTTTAAAAAAGGACTGAGTTTAACTTAAGCTAGAATCCAACACCTACTTAGCTAAATTCCCAACTGAACTGAGGTGATTTGCCCTCAGTCTATTTGCATAACAGAGGAAAGACAAATCCCATTTGAGGGAAAATAACATCAACCTCTCTACGGTTCTGGCACATAAAAATAAATATGAGAGATCTGAAGAATCAGGAAAATGTATCTGAAAAGAAAAAGAAAAAAAATCAGATGATATAAGCCCCCTCCCCCCACCCCCATGGATGCCATTGGAATTAACAGATAAAAGTTTTTTTAAAAAAGGACAATTTTAAATAAAGAAGAATAAATGTTGAACAAAATGTAAAAAAAAATAGAACATTTTAATACGTAATAATAATCAATATAAAAAAAAGAAGAATAAATGTTGAACAAAATGTAAAAAAAAATAGAACATTTTAATACGTAATAATAATCAATATAAAAAAAAGAAGAATAAATGTTGAACAAAATGTAAAAAAAAATAGAACATTTTAATACGTAATAAGAATCAATATAAAAACCAAATGGAACATTCTAGAACTAAAAAATATATATATATTAATTTAAAAACTCGTGGAATATGTTTAAGTAGCAGACAACAAAGCAAAGAAATTATTAGTAAAAGTAAAGGCAGAAAAATAGTCAAACTGAAAAAGCAATTGACAGAGCAGAATTGAGCATTAATGAATATATGACAAAAAAATAATAAAGGACACGGGCTAATATATGTGTAATTGGAATCTCAGAAAAAAGAGAAAAGAGACAGAGACAATGTTTGAAGAAATATGGATGAGAATTTTTCCAAATCTGATGAAGGCATCAATCAGAGATTTAAGAATCTCAGACAACCCCAAGAAGGATAAATGCAAAGAAACCATACTTGGCAAAACATAGTAAAACTGCTCAAAAAGAAAGAGAAATTTTTAAATCAGGCAGAGAAAAATACACTTCACCTTCAGAAAATAAGAATGAAACTTATGGATGACGTTACAGGGCAAAAATTAAAAGACAAAGACATGGAAGGACATCTTTAAAATGATAAAAGAAAAAATTAAAACTGCCAACCAAAAATCCTATATCTAATAAAAAATTTTTTCAAATGTGAAAGTGAAATAAATGTTGTCAGCCCTTTCTCAAATCTGAGAGAATTTGTTGCCAACAAACCAACACAACAAAAAATATTAGAGGAACTTTTCAGGCTTAAGAAAACTAATCAAAGATGCAAATATAAAAGAAATGAATACCACTAGAAAAGTTAAATATGTGGGCAAACTAAAAGTATATTTTGTTTGTTTGTTTGTTTTGGGGTTTTTTTGGTGGCTTGCAGGTACAAGGATTGAACCCTGGAGCTTGGTGTTGTCAGAACCACGCTCTAACCAACTGAGTTAACTAGCCAGACAATTAAAAGAATATTGATGGCTTAAAACAATAGTAATAATTATTTGTGGGGTTTATAATATATTATATATACAATATATGACAACGGTTCAAAAATGACACACTGCCAATGCCACGGGGCATGCCAAAAATATCACCTCCATGTGGGTGGCCCACCACATCCACCACAATAACCACAGCTGCCACAAAAGCAGCTAAACACCACAGCCAGAATGCAGATGGTCTGCCAGCCACCGGAGTGCATTGATTCCAAGAGAGTCACCAAAATATATAAAGCAAGAAGATAGCACACGCACACACATGTGCACACACAAATGTGCACACGATCAGTAAAATCCACAGTCATAAATGGACTTTTTAACATACCACTCCCAGTCACCAGCAGAGATCAAAGAGAGAATGTCTCTTTCCACAATGCCCATTCCAGAGAGAGAGAAGAAGCATCTGCTCTACGATAATATTTGTATTATTCCGTTTTGTGTTGCTGTAACAGAATACCTGCAAGTGGGTGATTTATAAGGAAAAGAGGTTTATTCGGCTTATGATTCTGGGACAGCTGCATACGGCACGGGCCTCAGGCTGCTTTGACTCATGGCAGAAAGTGGCAGGCAGCCAGCGGGTACAAGCAGATCACATGGTGAGAGGAAGCAAGAGAGAGGATGCAAGAGGGAGAGATAGAGGAGGTAACAGGGTCTTCCAAACAACAAGCTATCGTGGGAACTAACAGAGCGAGAACCTACTCATTAATCCCCCCTACCCCAGGGAGAGCATCAATCCATTCATGAGGGATCTTCCCCCAAGACTCAACCAGCTTCCAGCACTGCCACACAGGGGATCAAATTTCCACATGAGTTTTGGAGGGGACAACACATCCAAACTCCTTCAGGGACCTGAACACACCTCTCAGCATTGGACAGATCATGTAGGCCACAAATCAACAGATTCTTTTAAGTCAACGGCTCTAAACGTTTTCCAGGACAGGTGGATGTGATTACTAATTTATCCCAGATCTCCCAAGGCACTGTACTATAGCTGTCCTGGTCAGAGCAGATTCTTTTGGTTATCAGAGCTTCTATATGTTAATTTTGTTGTTACTGTTGGTGTCCTGCATGTTGTATCTGTTACTGGACCCGCCTAAGGTACTGAGGCTTGGAGCTGGGAGCCACCAGCAATTAAGTAAGGAGCAAGACCATTTTACTTAGAAGCAGCCACGTGGTGCTAGAAAGCCATAAAATAACCTAGAATACTTCTTTTTTAAAAAAATTTTATTTGAATCATAATTGATGATACATATTTTCAGGGTTCAATGTTGACATAGGTTGATCAAATCAATATTACTTGCATATATATTGTTACAAATCATAGTTATTCTTTATGTCCCTTGTGCAGTCTCTCCCCATTCCCCTCTCCCTTCCCCCTCCCACCTCTGATAACCTTAGATTTCTTCCCTCCTAAACAACATCTAAATGATATTTCCAAAATACTGTAGAACACACATTTTTCACACCAACATGAAATATTTACCAAACAGAATTCATTCTAGACAATAAAGCAAGTCTGAATACATTTGTAAGGATTAAAAATCATACAGAATATGTTGTTTGATCACAGCAGAATTATACTAGAAATTATAACAAAAAGGAAACTAGATATTTGGAAATCAAGCAGCATACTTCTAAAATAAATAATGGTTCAAAGAAGAAAAAACAATAGAAATAAGAAAATACAGTAAAACTATTAATAAGTAGTTAAAATTAATGTTAAATAGACATACTATGGGCCTCAAATCTACTATTTAGTCTATTCACCCAAAGTGATATTAAGATCTAATTAATCAATACCTGTTCTAAACCTTGATTAATTTTATTTAACAATATGGCTCAGAAATATTTTCATACCATTTCTGGTTGTAGCTGCGTAGTACTCCACTATTTGACAGAAACATAAATGGTTGATGAGGTCATTTCCAGTTATTTTTTGGTATATATATATATATATATATATATATATATATACATATATATACATATATATATATATATATATATATATATATATATATATATATATATATATATATGTATATCCTTGTAACTCCCACCACACTTAAGATATAGAACATCTGCAGAACCACAAAAAGTTCCTTGAGCCCCTTCCCAGTCAATTACCTCCCTGCATCCCAGAAATGAATGCTCTGCTTTCTGTCATTACAGATTAGATTTTTCTTTTCTAGTTTTCCATAAATGGAATCTTCCCCTCAGCTCAGCATAATGTTCTATATATCAGTAAATTTCTTTCTGTTACTGAGTAGTGTTCCTTTATTATGGATATACCCCAATTTGCATATACATTCACCTTCTGATGGGCATTTGGACTGTTTCTATTTGTAGGCTACTACTCCTATGAATAGAGTTGCCCAGATCATTCAAGTACAAGTCTTTGTATGGACATGTTTTAATATCCCTTGTTTACAATTATACAATAAAAGAATCTATTCACTGAACTGTTGATGGGCATGTGGTTGTTTTCAGTTTGGGGCTATTGTAAGAAAAACTGCTACATACATTCCTCAACAATTTTTTTGTGAATATGTTTTTATTTCTCCTGATTAAATACCTAGTGGCACTGCTGGGTCACATGGTCAGTCAGTACATGTATAACCTCATCAGAAACTGTCAAACTGTTTTTGCAAAGTGACTATATCATTTCATGTTATTGTCAGTAACATGGGAGTTCCAGTTGGTCCACATCTATGCCAACACTTAGTGAGACAACTCTTAAATTTTAGCCATTGTTGTAGATGTTTAGTGGTTTAAATTTGTATGTTCCTGAAATAAGTATCTTTTCATGTTCTTATTGACTATTAGTATACATTCTTTTATGAAGATTCCATTAATATCTTATGACCAATTTTTAAGTAGGTATTTTCAGTCACATTATTATTTAGTTTGTAAGAGTTACTCATATACTGTAGATGCAAGTTGTTTGCCAACTATACATATTATGAATATATTTTCTCAGTTTATGGGTTGCTTTTTATTTCTTGGTGGTGTCTTTCTAAAAGAAGTGTTTAAGTTGATGACATTCTATTTATCATTGGTTTTTGTTTGTTTGTTTGTTTGCTTGGTCCATGCTTTCTACATCTTACCTAGGAAATTTTTGCCTACAAGATCACATATATTTTCTCCCATGATTCCTTCCATAATTTTATAGTATTACTCTAGAAGAAAACATGAAGGGAAACACTTCAGGATGTAGGACTGGGCAAAGACATTATGAATAAGATCCCAAAAGCACAGGGAACAAAAGAAAAAAATAAACCATATGGCACTGCAGCTAATGTCTGGAATCCTATCAACGTAGCCAATTGTAGTGCTCTTAATCATGTTCGTGACACCAATTGTCTAGCTCCAGAACCATGCTAGTTGTCGGGCTCTTTTACCTGCTGGTAATCCTGCCAACTGGGCCGATTGTTGAGCTAGGGCTGGGTCTGGAGCTCTCATTCACAGAGTGGGTCACAAACCCTTCATTTGCCAGGTTGGGTCACCAGACTCCACACACACCAGGCTGGATCACCAGACCCCTTCACGCAGGTCTATGAGCTAGGTAACTGGCCAAAAGGTCCTTGGAGCCATAGATTGGAAAGCATGGCTGCACTGGGCAGACGTCTGAGGCAGACGCCCACTTGCCTGCTTCACTCAAACTCTTCTCTCTCTCTCTCTATCTCTGAAGAACACAAGAGTAGCAACAAAAGTAAAATGATACATTAGTGTGCGCATGCACACTAACTCCACACACATGCACAACTTGCATACAAAGGATGTGCTAAAACCACACCCAACTGGACCTGAGGTGAGGGCCCTGACCAAACTTTTCTATTTTCCCAACATAAACAAATGGGATTGTATGAACTAAAAAGCTTCTGAACAGCAAAGGAAACAATCAACAGAGTGAAAAGATACCTACAGAATGGGAGAAAATATTTGCAAACTATACATTGAACAAGAGATTAATATCCAGAATATACAAGTAACTAAAAAAAATATGATTAAAATGGGCAGAGGAGCTAGATAGACATTTCTCAAAGGAAGACATATAAATGGCCAACAGGTACATGAAAAACTGCTTAACATTGCTAATCATCAGGGAAAATTAAATCAAAACCACAATGAGATATCATCTCACCCCAGTTAGACTGGTTATTATCAAAAAGACAGAATAACAAACGCTGACAAAGGTGCAGAGAAAAGGGAGCCCTTCTACATTGTTGGTGGTACTGTAAATTAGTACAGCTATTATGGAAAACAGTATGGAGGTTTCTCAAACAATTGCAGATGGAACTACCATACAATCCAGCAATCCCACTACTGGGTATGTACCCAAAGGAATGGAAATCCTCATGTTGAAAGGATACCAGCACTCCCATGTTTACTGCAGCTCTATTTACAATAGCCAAGATGTGGAACCAACCTAAATGCCCATCAGTGGACAACTGGATAAGTAAAACGCGGTATATACACAAAATAGAGTACTTCTCTGTCATAAAAAAAAAAAAAGAAATTTACCATTTGCAGCAACATCGATGAGCTTGGAGAAAATTATGTTAGTGAAATAAGACAGGCATGGAAAGAGAAATACCTCATGTCCTCACTCATAAGTGAGAGGAAGGAAAGAAGGAAGGGAGGGAGGGAGGGATGGAGGAAGGAAGGAAGGAACAACAACCACAATAAAATGTTGAACCTTCAGAAGAAGAGAACAGAACTATGGTTACTAGAGGTGGGAAAGAGGGAGGGGGAGGGGGTTAAAGAGAAATTGAGTAATGGACACAAAGACTATTTATGTTTTATGTTGATGAATGTAATAATAATCTTAATTTGATCATCACATATTATACACAAATAACGACAGTCAACTCTGTATCCCACAAATATGTATAACCACTTATGTTTCAATTAAAAAAATGATAGTTTTAGTTTTATATTTAGGTAAATGATTGATTTCAAGTTAATTTTAGTGTATAACATGAGGTTAAAATATTCAGATATTCCAGAGTTTCTGGTGTTCTGCATAGCTCTCACCTCTGCAGAGTCCATTCCTGGAACTTCGGCTTCCACAGATTCCTTGAACTCTTATGATCTGCCTCCTAACAGCAAGGCCTTTGTACTCTACTTGGGATTTCCTTCTCTACACTGAGGTCTTGAATGTGTCTCTGAATAGAAATCCACATTTACTATAGAGCTTACCTCATTTCTTTCTCTTCTCTCGGTGATCACAGTCCTTCCCTTCCTCTCTTCCAAGTTCTGAAACTATCATTTCACCTATTTTTGTCCTGTTCTCCATCCCTTTGTGAAAAAAGGGTAATTCCATGCACTCTAATCATGGTTGTAAACAGAAGTCTACTCACTCTGCATTTTAACCAATATTACCTTTTCAGAAGGTATTCCACAAACAGACCTAGAGTGAGCAGTTGCAAACACATTCATCAGCACTGGTCATCATTATTTAAATATCTTTGCAGTTGGATAGTGTATAGTTCCCTTGAGCTGCCATAACAAGGTACCATGAACTGGATGGCTTTAAAAAAACATAATTTTTTTCTAATTATGGAGACTGGAAGTTCAAAACAAGATGTCAGCTGGGCCATGGTCTCTCTGACACCTAAAGAAGAGTCCTTCCTTGTCTCTTCCTAGCTTCTGCTAGTTTGTTGGCAATGTTTGACACTGTCTGGCTTGCCAGTGCATAACTCCAGTCTCTGCCTTTATCATCATGTGGCATTCTCCGTGTGTTTCTGTGTTTCTATAGGGCCATTTTCTTATAAGGACACCAGGAATATTGGATTAAGAGACCACTCTATTTCAGTGTGACCTCATATAATCTAATTACATGTGCAACAACTCTATTTCCAAATAAGGTCACATTCCGAGGTACCAGAGGTTAGGACAACATTTTTGGGGGGGTGGGGTGGGGGCACAACTCAACCCATAACAGATAAGTAAATATGACTCTTTCTGTTTAGATTTATTTAAATGTGATTAAGGTAGAATTTCTTTTCATGTTTATTTGCGATTTTTAATTTCTATTAATTGCCTATTCACATTCTTTCTGATTTTTCAGTTGGGTTGTAAATATTCACACTTTCAAGTAGATCTCTGTAAAGTAAGGAAGTTAATCCCTGTACATCATGTATATTTAATATTTCTTCTGTTGTTTTGTCTTTTGACTTCATATATATTAACTTAGATAATTAATTCTGCCCTCTAGATAATTTTAAATTCTATATACTCAAACTTATCTGTTTTAGTTTAGTTTTGCTTTGTTCCTCAGTTTTAAGTCTTAATTTTAACTGCCTCTCCCAAACCCAAGTTAATTAATAAAACTACCTGTACTTTTTAAAAAAGTACATCTTTTTTTTGAAAAAAGTAAATCTTCATACATCTGGATTTATTTTGGTGTTAAGGAGTGACAACCCTTTTTACTTTTAACTTTATAAAAAACCAATTATCTGATTGGATTTATTGAATAATAAATCTTTCTCTTTCTAAGCCCTCAGTTCACAGCTAGCAAGAAAATGAGGACTTCAAACCCACAATTGTAAAAAAAAAATTAATTCTGCCAACAACTGAAATAAACAGGAAATGGATTCACCCCTAGAACCTCCAGAAAGGAATGAAGTTCTGCTGATAACTTGATTTTAGTCCAATGAGACCTGTACCAGATTTCTGATATGCTGAACTGTAAATTAATAGATTTGTATTGGTTTAAGACACTAAATTGTCGGTAATTTGTTAAAGTAGAAATAGAAAACAAGTACAATCTATTTAGCTCAATCTTAATTTTTCCCCTAGGGTAGAGGCCTTTCACTCTGAGATCACCTAGTCTCTACCTACTTCTTGAACAAATCAGAATCCTATTAGAAAGGGGCGGGGGGGGGGGGGGGGGGGGGGGGGGGGGGGGGGGGGGGGGGGGGGGGGGGGGGGGGGGGGGGGGGGGGGGGGGGGGGGGGGGGGGGGGGGGGGGGGGGGGGGGGGGGGGGGGGGGGGGGGGGGGGGGGGGGGAGCGGTAGCAGGGAGAATGACAATGACCAATGCCTGCCACAAATGATTAATCCTCCTGATCTGGTATAAATCCTATTTCTCAGACTTCTACATCACGCTTTATGATCCAGCAGTTTCCAATCTATGGGATGATCTTCTGCTTCTGTGCTCTTGGTAATTCAGTTCCTTCTGCCTGGAACACCTCCGGCCCACTGCCCATTACACCTAATACTACTCATGAATTGGGTGTTTGAATTATGCATCCTTCATAAGAATTTTACTAAGTAGTATTCAGTATAGACACACACTTTTTGTACTTCACATTGCAAAAGACTTCCAAAATACACAAAAGTAAAGAATATTATGGTAAATCCTCATTAGCCATAATTCAGATTCGATAATCATCGACATTTACATTTATAGTTTTTAAATGAGGCAGTAGCGATATACTTCCACAATAGGCTGACCTGTTGTCAACAGCGAACGTCTGATTAATATCTAAGGTGAGGAAATAGATTCAGTTCTCCAGGACCCTAGTTCTCATCAACTTTAACAGCAATAAAGACAAAACCACTCTCAAAAGGAGCCATTAAGTACTACCAGTCACTAAGAAATGAGGAAAACCGGGTCTATTACAGACTAGAACCTGAAAAAACATTTTACAAGTGTCCTAAACGGCTATTACACGTTATTGGACCTGTCCATAAAGGTAATTTTAGCCACTTACAGTTCAATTCAAGAGAAAGCTAGGGGGGTTTTGTTGTTGTTTTTAACTTGGTTTTTGTTTCTAATGGCCCACTTCAATGTTAGCCATAGAGAAAATGTGTCCTTGCTCTCTTGTATAAATAGCAACGACTGAAGATTCCTTGAGTTCACTGATCCCAAAAACCAGAGGGCTGAGAGTCATACTGGAGTTCCAGGGCTGTTTCCAGAGCGATAAGTAGGGCCGCCCGACCAGGCCTTTCCCTGCGTCCGCACTGCTGCAGGGGCTCTTCCAGCGAGGCTGGCGGGGGACGGGTGGTTTTAGAAGAACTTCATCTAGAATTTACACCCCAGGAAAACGCTTTAAATGGAAAAATAACGAAGGAACAAAGGACTGAATCCTGGGTATGATTAGCGGCGCGACTAAAGGTTTTTCTCCCTCTCCGATACTCCCTCCCGCAAATAGGCCGGAACTCCACTACTACACTTCCCAGGATGCAAAGCGGTGGGGCGGGGCTAAAGAGCCATTATTTATTTATTTATTTTTTTAATTATTTTTTTTAACCTCAAGCTGGATTTTACTTCAAGCGCTTCAGGTGTGATCAGAAACTCCAATCCTACTCCGTGACTCTCCTCCACCTCAGCCCTATTGGCTCAGCGGCCCCTGAGTGGCAGGACGGCTCAGTCGTCATTGGCAGGGGTTGAATGGAGGCTCTACGCCCTGCGGCCTCAAGGTAGATGAAGTCCCTGCTCTGGTTGGAACGGTAGCCTTTCCGGCTGCGTCAAAGCGAGCGGACTACATTTCCCAGGGGGCTGCGGGACTGCCTGGCGGCTCGGGGGCGGCACCTCACGTCTGGTACAGTCATCCCTAGTCTCTTCGGCGGGACTGTGATGGCCGGAGAGATGACGATCTTAGGTCAGTGCTCGGGGTTCCCTGTTGCTGTTACGGGCTTCGAGGCTGTCTTGGGGGGCCGGGGTGGGCGGGTATGGTTGTCTCTCCTCCTGGATTCAGCCGGCGCAACAGGAGAGGAGCCGGAAAGGTGACTAAGAGGTTTTTTTGGCTGTTTGTAGCTGGTGGGGGTGGGGCGCCTCCAAGAGGGCCAGGCCCGTGTAGGCCCAGGGAGGGCCGGCGGCAGCTAGCTGCGTACATCCCCGGGATATCGGGCTTAGGAGAGTGGTCTTTCCAGCAGAACATCGGTTTTGAATTGTTGGTTGAATTGGTGCCTTTGGGAGACTGCAAGAACGTGCAACTTCAGGACCCCGTTGTGGAGGATGGAGGAGGTGGAACAGCAGCATCTCGAGCTGTAGGCTCATGGGATGCTGAATTTGCAGGGATTCAGGCCCCTTTGATGGCCCTTTCCATCAAATCGGGCTGGACATTATCCTTCTCCGAGAAGGTGATGAAAGTCCTGAAATGTTGTCATTAGTTGGAAGAGGAAAGTGGGGTTGGCACTTGGTTTCCTTCCTTTGATTTATGTGTTGATGAGAATGAGCTAACCATTAGCAACACGGGGTCCTACAGATTGACATTTTGGATGATATATAGCATGAGTGGACGCAGGTGAATGACACAGCCTCCTGAAACTAAGAGATGAATTCTAAATTTAAAATGGCATCTTTCTTCATTTAATATTTACAAACTGCATGGCATTTGTTCGCATTTGGGTTTGGGGGGGGGGGGGTTCTTTAGTATTTGTTGAACATCTTTTGTTTCTGGAATGGAGAATACAACCTTGAATAAAATCTGCCTTCAAGTAGCTTGCATATGTGTAGCCATCAGAGTGGCCCACTTATATGCTTCTCCTCTCTTATATTACCTCTACAAGAAGTATGTCCTTAATTCATATTTAAATACGTAAAAATTTAACTGCGTTCTCTTATGAAATGACAGTTTCATACTTGAGCAGCTTTCAAAATTACTTTATCCAATTTATCCATTTCATCCTTGTGTAAGAGAAAAGGAGTAGATATGAGGATAAAGAGTTGTAGCCTTACAATAACAAAGTTTTTGCTATGAGAATTTTAATAATGTAGTTTCTTTTTAATAACTAAAGCTATTCGTAAAGCTATAAAATCTAAATATATAATTAAGAAAATTTAATTCTACCTAGCTTTTGTTCCAGATGAATGGTGTTTCCTGTTAGCATCAGCAAACATTTTTACGTTTTATTTCTTTATTCACCCGTTAGTGAACCACACAAACATACAGTTAAAGAGGTTTGTGTTTTTTTGTTTTGTTTTGGTCATTATTTTTAATTGTGTTATAGCCAGTTTACATTATGAAAAACTTGATGTCTGAGAGAAATGTTATTAGTCCTGTAAAAGAATATTTTAAGATTTGTATTTTTAGTAATTTAGCCTATTGTACTAGTTCGATAAGATATATCTTTTAATTTGCCTACATTTCAGGTTCAGCTGTTTTGACTCTCCTGTTGGCTGGCTATTTGGCACAACAGTATTTACCTTTGCCTACTCCTAAAGTGCTTGGAATTGACCTTGGCACCACTTATTGTTCCGTTGGGGTGTTTTTTCCTGGCACAGGAAAAGTAAAGGTGATTCCGGATGAAAACGGGCATATCAGCATACCCAGTATGGTGTCCTTTACAGATGATGATGTGTATGTGGGATATGAAAGCTTAGAGCTGGCAGATTCAAATCCTCAAAACACAATATATGATGCCAAAAGGTTCATAGGCAAGGTTTTTACTCCAGAAGAGCTGGAGGCTGAAATTGGCAGATACCCATTTAAGGTAAGTGATTAATGTAAAATCTAATAATTTTAGTTTAGCATACTGTTTCAATTAATGCTTTGGCTTCACATTGCAAAACATTCTATCTCACTTGACTTAATCTAGATGGAATTTACATTATCTCAGATAAGAAGAAATTCCACAGCAGCTTCAGAGAGAGTTAATTCAGTGACTCCACAGTGGTATCAAGGACTTAGGGCCTTACCATATTCTTGTGCTGCCATCCTCAGAATGTCTGCTTCGCTCTTTCAGGGTAGCAGGAATGTTGATGAAACCCCATGTACTATAGATATTCTGTGTGTCATGCAAAAAGATAAAAATATCAAACCAGGCATGCTGTTTTATGACTTACTTGAAACCCTCACTCAACAGTATGTCATGGACAGTCACTCTGTAGGTTCACATCATTATCATTAATGGTTGTCTGGAACTACTATTCCATCATTTAACTGACCGATCTCTGTCAGTGTACATTTTCTTTTTTTCCTGATTTTCCAGTAATGTTGGAGGTTCAATGAAAGTATCCCTGGGCACATATCTTTGTACATGTCTCTGAAAATTTCTTAGTTTGAATTCTAAAAGTAGAATTGATAGGTCAAATGTGCATGTTTTTAAGTCTTTTGATTTATGTTTCCAAATTGCACACCAGGCAGGTTATATTCTCTTAACCATTATGTTTGATAGAGCCTGTATCTTCACTGATTGTTATTCTTTAATCTTTGCCAGTGAGGTGAGTGAAAAATGGTATCATGTATTAATTTTTATTCTTTTTATTTCTAGTGAGATCAGATTTTTTAGAAATTTGTTTATTGGTATTTTTTTGTTTTCTTTAGTGATCCACTTCTTGTTCTTGTCCTATTTTCTTTTTTTTTTTTTTTTTTTTTTTTTTTTTTGTATTTTTCCGTGTCCGGCAACGGATCGCAACCCTCAGTGTTGCCCCCGTACCGGACCAGGACCGGCAACGGGATCGCAACCCTCGGTGTTGCCCCCGCGCCTCGCTCAGCCAGTGAGCGGGAACCGGTCTGTATGTGGGATCCGAACCCTCGGCAGGAGCGCCACCGCGCTTCCCAAGCGGCGCACTAGCGCAGTGCGCCACCGGGCCGGCCCTTGTCCTATTTTCTTTTGGTGTGTTTTTCTTTTCCTTAACAACTATAAAATGCCATTGTTGTATGTTTTTGTTATTTTTTTTCTTTACCTTTTTTTTTTAACTGATTATATAATTTTGTTTTTGAGCTGTCAAAGTTTTAAATTTTTATGTGGTAAAAACTTCTCAATGATTTTTAAAAAATGGTTTTGGACTCTTACTATTTAACTGACCATCTTAGTCCACTTGTCCACTTGTTTTCTTTTTTTTTTTTTTTTTTTTTTTTTTTTTTTTTTTTCCCCTAATTCTTTTTTGGGAGTATTTTGTTAGTTTGGATTTTGCTGTTTTGTTTTGTTTTGTTTTGTTGCCTTTTAAACATTTGAATCTTTTTTACATTTAGGGTTTTTCTTGAAAGTTATGAAATGGGATTATAAATGAATTAGTTTTAAAATAGACAGTTGTATCAATGCTATTTATTAAGTAATACCTTCCATAAAAATTCTCAAGTTTTTTATTATTTTCAAAAAATTTGCTCCTTGCATTTCTTAGGTTTATTACTTTGTTCTTTGTTACCTTTTTTTCTTGGGATTCTTTATTGATTTATAATCTTCCTTATGTAAAGTTAAAATCATCTAAATTACAGCTTGCGTACATTGTTTATTGATCCAACAGTAATTTTAAGTTGTACTTAAGTTTCTAAGTGATATGATTTTTTGTTGTTTCTGTTTCATATGGTACTGGTGTATTTATACCTTGTTTTGATGGTGTCTGGGTAACTTGTTTTTGTTTTCACTAGACTAACTAGTGAGATATTTTTTGGTAGGTTAGGTTTTCTTTATTGAAACTTAATTATCGGGTCAAGAATGACTAGAAAAAATTCTTTTAATTTTTTAGAACAGATTCATTCTCTACTATTGATATTAATACAATCTGTTGGTGAAAGTAGGATAGTATGTTTTAGAGTTAATCTAATTTTTCAAAGGTACACCCACATTAACAGGGATAATGAGCTAACACATAGCACGTGTTTTTATGGAAACGAAGATAAGTGATATTTGAGTCTTAGGTAAGATCATAATGAAGTACTAAAATTATTCTTGTTAATATGAACTAGAAAAGTCTTTCAAATATTTGTTACTTATGGAAACAAGTTAATTGGAAAAGCAGAGATAGATCCTGAGTTTGATACATGATTGGGCCATTGTTATTTCTTATATTTTGTCATTCTTTCATTCATTCAATATATATATCAGTAATCATCTACGTTCTAGTTAAATGATTGGTGATAAATTTTATTCTGCTGTTATTGAAAAATATAGTTTGGATTCATTTTGTAGATTTTAAAGCATAACATTTAATAAACTCTAATCTTGGTAAATATACTGGATAGATTGCAAATGAATTTTATGATTTTGTAAAGTTAAAGGTAGGTATTTAATACATTCAGAATGTATGTATGTGTGTCTATATGTATATACATACATACTTTTACACTTCCCCTCCACCCCCCACAAATTGCATTCACAGGTTTTAAACAAAAATGGAATGGCTGAATTTTCTGTGTCAAGTAATGAGACCGTCACTGTTTCCCCCGAATATGTTGGCTCTCGACTGTTGTTGAGGTTAAAGGAAATGGCAGAGGAATATCTTGGAATGCCAGTTATCAATGCTGTCATTTCCGTACCAGCAGAATTTGATCTAAAACAGAGAAATGCAACAATTGAAGCTGCTAACCTTGCAGGTAACATTGCCCTTGCCTGAGCTACAAACTATATGGAGGTAAATTAGATGGATTTTTATAAAGGTTTGTAAACGATAATTTTTAAAGCTCTGTAGCACAATATAAAATGTATATATTATAGCAAGAACCAATCAAACATGTGACAAAGGCTGAGAGAACATGGACACATGTTAGTGAGGAATCTTCTAAACTTTCTTTAATGTTAAGGTGAATATAATGTTTTTTTAAAAAATCTGAGATGATAGAGAATTCATTTAACACCAACAAATATTGAGTGCCACAGTAAATAAAGCAGATAAATCCTTGTTCTCAAGAAGCTTATATTCTACTAGAGAGAAACAAAATAAACATAAAAGATAAGATTAATATGGGGTTTCTTGGCCTCAGTGTTATTAACATTTTTGGATAGATAATTCGGTGTTAATAAATATATATAAATAAATTTACAAAAATCTGTATACAAATAAGTAATAATAAAGTTGTGCATTATAGAATATTTAGCAGCAACCCTAGCCTCTACTAACTAGACACTAGCAGCACCCTCCCCCACCAAATGGGAACAATCAAAAATGTCTCCTGGTGGTAAAATCCCTGGTTGAGAACCGATGATAAGATGTTTAAGAGAAGTAAATGCTGTTACCAAAAAGAGCAGGATAAGGGAACGGATTGTTGGTGGCAATCAGGGAATGTGGGGTCTGTAAGTTTTAAAAGGGTGATCAGGTAGGCCCCATTGAGAAAGTGACATTTCAGCAGATTGAAGGAAGGGAAGTAGTTAGCCATGAAGACATATGGAGGAAGTGGGTTGCAGAGGGAGGAAATGATTAGAGCAGCAGCCAGAAAATGGGAATTTGCTGCTGGCACATAAGAAGATAGGAATTTGGCTAGTGTGCCAGAGCAGAGTGAGTGATGAAATCGGAGAGCTAAAGGGAAGGGTATTATGATCTTTGGATAAATTCTTCAGAGTCTGAATGTTTTTATGGCTCTTGATACATAATGCCATATTACTTTTCAGACCACTTGTTAAATGTTGCAGTTAGTTTAAACCAGGAATTTTGTTCAATGAAACCTGATGTTTAGCCTGCACAACATAGATGAGATTATTTCATTTTCATAGCAGTTAGTTATGGTATATAATGATTAAAGTTTTATTGCTCATATATTTCCAAGTAGAATATGAATATTAGAAAAAGGCTGAGAGATTTTTTGAAAATTAAGTATTAATAGAGTGACTTATTCCATTAAACCTGGGCTTATATTGTAATCTTCTTTTAGAATAATTTTAAGGATGCCATTTATAAGAGCCTATATTTATCATTCCCATTTTGTTATTTCTGTTGGGTTTGTGGCTGCTGTCATTATTACTCAGCAGAATTCATGTCACAGAAGACACAAACATACTATGAGGTTGAGTGGGAAAGAAATTTCTTAGTAGTGTGCTCTCATGACTTGTTCTTCCTTCCATCCAATCTTATAGGATTGAAGATCTTGAGAGTCATAAATGAACCCACAGCAGCAGCTATGGCCTATGGTCTCCACAAGGCTGATGTCTTCCATGTCTTAGTGATAGACTTGGGTGGAGGAACTCTAGATGTGTCGTTACTGAATAAACAAGGAGGAATGTTTGTAACCCAAGCAATGTCTGGTAAGAAAAATACAGGGAGAGGTTCAGGCAATGCTTTCCTTAACATATCTAATGTGTAATGTGTTCTTTTTTTATTTTTTTTTTTCAGAATTCTTTGACTTTATTTTGGTAATTTTTTGTATATGTCATCTCATACCATATACCACCATTTATGTGTATTTACAGCAAAAAGTTAAGTCTCAAAAAATGACTGGAAACCCTGTAAGTTAAATAAATACCTACACTACCAGTTGTAGCTCATTGAGCAAATAGGATTTTTCATGGAAATGGTGAAAAGAACAGAAGGGAAGAAAAATTCTTTTAAAATGAAGGGCGATCAGTTTATTTAATATAATAAGTTTTATAAAATAGATATCTTTTTAAAATCTAATTTCAGTGTTCCTTAGGAGATAATTGGATTTTTCATTTTAAATCATTTTTAAAGTTTTTTGTTTTGTTTAATATAGGATAAGGAATTAAGCCTGTTTGAAAAGTTGAACAGTAAGTTATATGAGGGTACTTTAAAAACATGGAAAGATTTGTATTATCTTTCAATTCTGTTTGTCTGTGAACTTTTAGAGGTACCCTCATGGGTATCCTAACCTCTGTATTTTTCTTTCTTAAGCAGACTCTTTCAAACCAAGTTAAATGCTGAGGATTGTATTACATTAACCTTTTCCTTTGAAATCATTTTTTTCTACTTTTTAGCTCTTAATCATGCAAGTAAAAGAATGAAAAAAAAAAAGATAAAATACCTACTGGTATTCTTTCATTATAAGAAGCATTTTCTTTAGTTGACAGTAATAACATTTAATGTTTTAAAAATACTTAAAAGCCAGTCTGTGTTGTCAACCTCTGTTTTCTGAAAAATTATTTTATATCATTAAGAGATGCTTCCTTTTACATCATTCAAAAATTTTAATTCCAATGTACACTATTTTTTTTTAATAATGCATATTTGGGTTAAAATCACTTTAACACAGTTATTTTTAATTAGCCTTTGTATGAATAAAATTTTAATAATACTTTCAACAAGGGATTTGTTATTCCCAGGACATAATGTTATACATATAATACACAGACACACGTGTATACACACACACACACACATATGGATACATAAACAATAACACAAACTTTTTATTTTTTCATTTAGGAAACAATAAACTTGGAGGACAGGACTTCAATCAGAGATTGCTTCAGTACTTATATAAACAGATCTATCAAACATATGGCTTTCTCCCCTCTAGGAAAGAGGAAATCCACAGATTAAGACAAGCTGTGGAAATGGTCAAATTAAATCTGACTCTTCATCACTCTGCTCAGCTGTCAGTATTACTAACGATAGAGGAAAAGGACAGGAAGCAACCTCAGAGTGGTGACAATGAACTGCCAAAGGACAGACTTTCCCCAGCAGATGGCCACAATGTGAATGGTGTGTTTGGACCTGGCCTTTCTGAAAAGAAAAGTGGAGAACAGCAAGTTTTATTTGAGACAGAAATATCACGAAAACTCTTTGACACCCTTAATGAAGATCTCTTCCAGAAAATACTTGTACCCATTCAGCAAGTATTAACAGAAGGCCACCTAGAAAAGACCGAGATTGATGAGGTGGTTTTAGTTGGGGGCTCTACTCGTATTCCTCGAATCCGCCAAGTCATTCAGGAGTTCTTTGGAAAGGATCCCAACACATCTGTGGACCCTGACCTAGCAGTGGTGACAGGAGTGGCTATCCAAGCAGGGATTGATGGAGGCTCTTGGCCTCTCCAAGTTAGTGCTTTAGAAATTCCCAGTAAACATTTACAAAAAACCAACTTCAACTGAATTTTGGAGGAGTGTTTATTATTTGTGATCTTGTCTGATGGTCTTCTGCCCTTTATCAGACCACCTCGTCCAAAAAGAAAGTCTCTATCTAAAATATCCCACAGATTTATCTAGAAGGCAACATTTAGATACAGGAAAATTTTACATAGCATTTTGTTTTAGGATTGGATGTGACCAGATTGATCCTATTTAATTTTGGAGAGATTCAATTCCAACAAATTCTAAAATGATAAAATTGAGGTAAAATTCTCTTAGGAGCATGGGTGACTATATTTTGTGGATTCTGGAAGTAGAGGATCATATGCACTTGACATTATATTCTGTAATCATTAAATAGTGCCAATTATAACATTCCCAGTTCTTACTATACTGTATTAGGAGAAGCTGATAATTTCTTTACTTGGTTTTCACATGTAACTTAATTTGGACTATACTTGAAGGACAGTGTTGGTGTCAGGTATTTACATGGGCTGGGAGATAGCAGTATTATTAATATAAGCTGCAATACATAATATTCAGTAACTGCCATAATAAATTTTCTTTCACAGTTTCAACATCCTGTTACGTGTCATTCTCATAATCTGCATTCTTCAGATTTTTTTTATGTATTAGTAGGTCAACTTATTTTCTTTCTAGAATCACTACAGGTTTATTGAAATGTTTCAATGCCAGACAGAAATACCCAGTTTATATTCAGTTCTTTATTTCCTATGCATCACTTTCTGCTTGGATTTCCACGATTCTGCCTACTTAGAAAACAATAGGGAATTAATTAATTAATTATTAATTAATTGCATTTTTAAATGTGTTAATGTCAAAATAAACTCATCATTACCATCTCATTTTTGGTATCCCAGGCCTTTACAGACATTGGTAAAGAGTATTAATTTTCTACTTTATATGTTTTACTTGTTTGTTACTTTGTTTATATTTTCAGTAAGCCCTGGGGAACATAGATTGCATTTGAGCTGTCAAATGGTATCTGATTCAGTTTTACTGAGATGTTTCTCCATATTTAGTTTCAAATAAGGAAAATGTACTCAATTGTGAAAGCCCAGTTGTTTCCTCTTATGATTTTTAAACACACTTAGACTGTTTTCAGTCATAAGTTTAGTATGTGTTGAGAGCAAAAATTGGTGAATACTGGAAGTAATTTGTAAATCTAGTGTGGAAAGCATTGTGAAAAAATTTCCACAAATCGGCATTTGTAGCAGTTGTGTGTTTCCTTTAAGAAAAGTCATAGAGACCAAGAAAGAACAGTTTGATTTCTGTGATGCCCATATTATTTGAATATGTAAATATATGTGGGGTTTCTTCTCCCCTAATAGAGGCATGCTTCATTTTAATATTGAAAAATTAAGCCCTAGTCAACGTTTTTGTTAGTGTAAAATATGAGTATGTCTGCTTTATTCATTGTTGAATTTGAAAGTATGTTGAATTTCTAATCACTGGAAAAGAGGACTAAGCAAATTTATTTCAACACATCGAAACATTTCAGCTTCTCATAGTAAAAAGCTGTATGTTGTTAATATTTTTTGCAGATCCAAAAGAAAAGTTTTTTAGCAATGAAATTGCTGTTAAAAGAAATTTTAATCAAATCCTTTTGTGTATAGAAAATGTCTGTTGTAGGTAGATAGAAAAATATAAAATGTTTATTGATATGTTTTATTTTAGAACTAGTGGAGAAATGCCAAAGATGAGTCCTTCACTGCATTATGAAAATATTCAAGTATTCTCTTGGCCTTTATATAAATTGTTAGTAAATTTTAGAATTGAATAATGTCTTTTTGTGAAGGTCTTTAAGAGAAAAGTTCAATTTATCTCAAAATCTCCACATATAGTATATCAGCTTTAACCTAAAGCATTTTAATATTTTTAAAAAGCTTGGATTTCTCAAATGTTTGATATGGTTCAAGACAATCTGTTAATGCTTTTTAAAGGGAACAATTTGCAAAATTGTAGCTAATCTAATACTAAAATTGGAATTTAAATAATTTGTGTCTAAAAAAATAGATTGACAGTGTTGGAATTAGGGGGCAGTAGTTTAGCATATTCTCTAGTATAGTTACACCTTTAAAAGAAATGAAGGAAGAATGTCTGTCTTTAGTCCTATTTCGGGGGACTATATGATATCAATGTAGTTTATTTATTTGAAAGATAAGAAAGCCTCCTGAAAGGGATCATTTATGAATAACAATCTGAAGTCATTTTTCATAAACTTAATACACTTTAGTTGTACATCTAGCTAGTGTTTTTTGAAGTACATACCTTTTAAAATATTTAGTGTTGTATATGATTAGAATATGTGAATGAGTAACTTATTTTGTGTTAGGAATGTTTTGGTACTGTGTTTTCACTCAAACCACTGACAAATACTACTGTATGTAAAGTACTGAATATTACAGTTACTGTGCATAACAGATTATGCCTCTTATATTTGTGTGTATACAGGTAATTCATGTTTTAATGTAAATAAATACCATTTTGCAGTTTGTTTTTAAACTGTGTACTTTATTTTCCATTCAGGACTTGGCTGGAGTACATTTTTGAGGAATATGAAGTGAAGAGAGCTAATCTGATGTTTATGGCAGTCGACCTTAGTAGCTATTGCCTAGTTCCAGAAACGTACATTTCCCTGCATCCTGTTTCTGGGATTGCTTATACACTTTCTGTTTATTTCCCCAATTTATAAGAAAGAGTTCTTGCATTATATGAACAGTACTTTCAGAACTCAGAATATCAGTTATTGGCTTCTGACTGTAATGGAGCCAAGAGCTAAGCTAAGTTAAACTAGTCTAGATAGTTGATAAGTAATCATGCATAAAAGAGTAATGTAATCCATTGGTTGGTGGTTAATACTTTATAATTTTCTAATAGTTTGTATTATACTTTGGACAACAAATATAATTGTTTTGGTTTTTAAAAAAATTCATTGATTAGTGTAGTCTTTTAAGATGAGCCCTTAAAAATGGTAGACTTGACCCCTTGCTGGGACTCAAATATATGAAGAAATATAGTTATGGTTCCACATTTATTTTATTTAAATTTACAGTGCCTCATTGAGGTAGGCAGTCTCTAATGTGGCTCCTAATGATCCCCACCTCTTGGTTATTCACCTTGTGTAATTCTCTTCCCTTGAATTTGGGCACAATTTAATTGTGTTCACTGCTAATGAACAGAAGATAGCAGAAGTGCTATGATGTCACTTCAAAATTGGGTTATAAAAAAAGATGTGGCTTCTGTCTTGGTGCACCCCCTTGCTTGCTGGCTCCCTGACTCTTGGAGTCCAGCTGCCATGTAAAGAAGACCAGAATACCTGATGGTGAATACAAGTAAAGAAGAGAGCTCCTAGAAGATGTGAGGCCACATGTAGGTGAGTAGGCACCCTCTTCACAGCCAGCATCCATTTCTGGCTATGTGAGAGAGCCTTCTTGAAATGAATCATCCTGCCCTAGTCAAGGCTGTAGGTGGTGCAGCCACGGTTGACAACCTGAATGTTACCATCCACCACCTAAGTGACTTTCAGATTCCTGACCCAAGGAAACATCATTCACTTTTGTTGTTTTAAAGTACTGAATCTTGCATTAATTTTTACACAGCATTACATAATAGAGTTCTTACTATGTACCAAGTACTGCTCTTAAGTGTTTTACTAGTACTAACCAATTTAGTTTAGTTCTCCTAGCAAACATGAGTTGGTAGTATAGTCCCAATTTTCAGATAGAGAAATTAAGGCAAAGAAGTGTTAGATGATTTTCCCAGTATTGCACAGCTAATAAGTGGCAGAGTCAAGATTCAAATCCAGTCTATGCTCTTAACCTCAGTTGCTCTGCTGTCTTATCCATCACATAATACAATCCCATAGTTCCTTTTTTGTTCAGTTACTAAACTGCTGGATGGTAGCAATGTAAGACCTTTTCTTTACCAGATAATGTTAAAATTAAAGATTTAGTGCTATTTAATCCTTTCTTTTTTTGAACAGCAGTTATAGAATTTAGAGAGTTCTTATATACAAAATGGAAATCATTGTACCTATTTCATTGGGGTTTTGTGTCTGGCACATAGAAAGTGATAAATATTATAAATGGATATGGTAGAGAGATAGGAAAATGAACAAAGAAGTTCAGTGACTTGCCAATTTCATGTAGGATTATAAAAAACTGGCACAACAAAGTATGTTATATTCTCTAATATCCTCAAGAGCCAAATCCTGTGAGTCAAAAGTTTCTGCAAGTTACTGAGAGTTCTGATGAATTATGAAAAGAGTTAATTTGCCTTGATAAAGCATTTACTTAGTTTTGGAAAGAATTAATAAGTAGTTTTCTCACATTAAGTTATTTGAATGTTAAAGCAGGAAAAAACAGTTAATTTTACACCTTATTGAATTAGCTATTATTTGTCTTACATAAGAGACCTAAAATATTTTAAATGCTATGACCACTTAGAACTTTATAACATATATATATAAAGTTTATATGATACACACATTTCATCTGTTCAGAGTTCATTCATTCACCTTAAATTATCTAACATGGTGTATAGGAAACTGGAACTTCGTTCTCAATTTTTTGTCTTAATCACTACCCTTCCTGTTGTCTCCCAAGTTGCTAAAATAAGATAATTTCGACATAGTTGAAAAATACTTTGAGAAGTGTCATCAAGATGGCAAAATAGATGGTCCCCAGCATCACTCCTACAACTGATAGATTTGCAAATATTAAAAAGCAAAGACTGCTGACCTGGGACTACTGGAGCTTGGATGAAGAGTAAGAGAGATCTGCAAAGTTCATGAAGGTGAGAGAAGCCATGGAGAGAGAAAGAAGGGACCACTTTGACTGTTTTGAGACCTAGCCAATTCAGGGCTGGCCCCAGTGAGGAGCAGAAAGTAGCACATGCAGCAGAAGCTGAAAACAACCACACCTATGCACTTTGCATGAAGTCGCTTGGAGTCTGCATGGGAGAAGAGGTCCTTGAATTGCACCATACCAGCTCCCAGTCCAGCAAGATCACTGACAGGGTTCCTGTGGGCCCACATAGCAAGGGCTGCAGCTGACCAAAGAAAGCAGCCACCGAGACATTGGTGAGTCATCATGAGGGACTGGTGCACAGCCTACCCCACTGAAAGCATTTGGAGTGTTGGGGGAGGCTGGCCTACTGGGGGAGCATTGAGGCACATCATGGGCAGCTGATCTGCCTTATGATCAGCACAGGCTCACTCTGTGGAGACTGGTCAGGGAGATAGAACTTCAGGGGGCACAGTGAACCAGACAGACTCAGTCCTGGGTCATAATTACCACACAACCCAGGTGTATCTTACCTCACAAGACCGAGAATTGATTAAAAGGCCAACAATTACAATCTGAGCTACACAAGACCGAGAATTGATTAAAAGGCCTTCCTCAGAGAATTAGCAAAGCAGCAATTTAGCTCAACCATAAGGCCCAAGTCTTGGTCCCACAGGAAGTTCCCCCAATTTTGGAATTAACCAAAGGACAACAAATAAGTTCCAGTGCAGAGTTTAAGTGGTTTTACTGGCTGATAATCTAACACAGAACTGAAAAAAATTAAAAAATTAAAAAAAATAAATACCCCACAGATCAGAGACACTGCTCTGATATTAACCAGTAAAGGTATAACACCACCAAAGAACACCTATAAAACCTAGAAGAGGGAGCAGTCTCCTCAAATGCTCAGACATCAATGTAAAGACACAAAGATTGAGATAGAACAAAAAAATATGATGCCATTAAAGGAAACAAACCAAGCACCAGCAATTAACCTAGAGGTACAGTGGATTTATGAAATGTCTGAGAGAATTCAGAATAACTCTTAAGGCTGTTCAGGAAGTCACAAGAAAATAAAAGTAGAAAATTAATATCTGGAAAACAATTCAGGAGCAGAATGAGGAACTTGACAAAGGAATTAAATCAATTAAAGAAAACCAAATAGAAATTATAGAAATAAAGAATACATTATCTGAACTGAAAACTTGATAGAAAACTCCAACAGCAGACTTAAACTGATGAAAGAATCAGTGAGCTCAAAAATGAAACATGAAATTATCAAATCAGAGGAGTGAAAAGAAAAAAGAATAAGAAAAAAATCAGAAATACAGCAAGTATGGGACTCCTTCAGCAAAATAATCTGCATAGTTGCTATATCCAAAGGAAAAGAAAAAGGAAGAGATTAGAAAACATATTCAAGGAAATTATGGCTGAAACTTTCTGAAGTATGGAGAAAGATGACAGCATCCAGGTACAGGAAGCTCAGCGGTTACCAATCAAATTCAATCCAAGGAGAAACACCTCAAGGCACATCACAAGCAAATTATCAAAAACTAAAGACAAAGAATATTGAAAGCAGCAAGAGAAAAGAAACATTAGACATTCAACAGAACCCTAATACAACTCTCAGCAGATTTCTCAGTAGAAACTCTAGAGGCCAGAAGAGAATGGGATGATTCAGAGTACTGAAGGGAAAAGATTGTCAACCAAAAATTCTCTATCCAGCAAAACTAACTATCAAATATGATGCAGAAATAAAGTCTTTGCCAGACAAACAAAAGCTAATGGAATTTACAAACACTAGACCTGCCTTACAAGAAATGCTAAAGGAAATTCCTCAGTCTGAGGAAGATGACACTAAGGAGCAGCAAGAAAACATTTGAAGGTAAATAACTCATTAGAAAAGTAAGTTCACAGACAGCCTCCAAATATTCCAATGTCATAAGGGGGAATAATAAACGACTTACCTCCTAGTATGAAGACTAAAGAACAAACCCAACAAACCAATAACAAATACAACAACCATGTAAGAGACAGACAATATTAAAAGATGTAACTTGAAACAACAAAATGTCAAAAAGTGGAGGGAGAATTACATCAAAGCATAGAGTTAGCTTTGGTTCTTTTTACTTTTTTTCTTAGATATCAAATTTAAGTTATTATTAGTCTAAAAGAATCTGTTACGTTTTTTGTATGCCTCATGGTAACAATTACACAGAAACTTATGAAACATACTAAAAATAGATAGCAAGAAATCAAATACACTTTTAGAGAAAACCACTCAATCAGAAAGGAAAACAGTAAGATCAGAAAAAAGAAAAAAAGGATCAATAAAAAAAACATAAAAAAGGAACAAAATGGCAGTAACAAGTCCCTGTATATCAATATTTACTCTAAATGTAAATGGATTAAATACTCCAATTAAAAGGCACAGAGTGACTCAATGGATTTTAAAACAACAACCAAGAGACTTACTTTGCCTATAAAGACACATATCACCTGAAAGTAAAGGGATGGAAAAAGATATTTCATGCAAATGGAAATCAACAAAGAGCAGTAGTAGCTATACTTTTATCAGCTAAAATAGATTTCAAGGCAAGGAAAGTAAAGATAAGAGAGGTCATTATACAATGATAAAGGAATCAATTCAACAAGAGGATATAACAATTCTAAATATATACACACCTAACTCTGGAGCACCAGTTATATAAAGTAATTACTATTAGACCAAATGAGAGAAATAAACTCCAACACAATAATAGTTGGGGACTTTAACACACCACTCTCACCAAAGGACGGATCATCCAAACATAAAATTAACCAGGAAACATCAGAATTAATCTCTACTCTAGGCTGATTGGACCTAAGGAATATATGTAGAATATTTCATCCAACAGCCCTAGAATACACATTCTTCTCAATAGCACATGAAACATTCTCTAGAACAGACCATAAGTTAGGTCATAAAATAAGCCTCAACAAATTTTTAAAAAATTATATCAACTACCTTGTCTGGCCACAACAGGATAAAACTAGAAATCACCAACAGAAATGACACTCGAAACTGTACAAATACATGGAAATTAAACAACATGCTCCTAAACAACAAATAGGTTGAAGAAGAAAACAAAAAGGAAATTAAAAAATCCTTGGAGATAAATGAAAATGAACACAACATACCAGAACCTGTGAGATATAGCAAAAGCAGTTCTGAGAAGGAAGTTTACACAAATAAATGCCTACATCAAAAAAGAAAAAAAGACTTCAAATACACAACCTAACATTACACCTCAAGGAACTAGAAAAACAAAAACAAACCAAACCCTAAATTGATAGAAGTTCAGAGCAGAAAAAATGAATTGATATTAACAACAACAAAAAAAACATACAAAAGATTGATGAAAGAAAGAGTTGGTTTTTCAAAAGGATAAACAAAATTAATAAACCTTTAGCTAGACTAACAAAGAAAAAAAGAAGACTCAAACAAAATCAGAAGTGAAAAAGGAGACATTATAACTGATACTACAGAAAGACAAGGATCATAAGAGACTACTATGAACAACTATGTGCAAACAAATTGTAAATCCTAGAAGAAATGGATAAATTCCAGGACACTTACAACTTATCAAGTTTGAATCATGAAGAACTGGAAAACCTACACAGACCAAGTACAAGTGATGAGACTGAAGCAGTAATAAAAAGTCTCCCATCAAAGAAAACCCCAGGACCAGAAGGCTTTACTGCCAAATTCTACCAAACATTTATAGAAGAATGAATACCAATTTTTCTCAAATTCTTCCAAAAAATGGAAAGGAGGGAATAATTCCAAACTCATTCTACGAGGCCAGAATTACCCTCATACCCAAACTGGAAAACAAACAAACAAACAAAAACAACAACAAAAAAAGAAAACTACAGATCAATACCCATAATCAACACAGATGTGAAGATCCTCAACAAAATATTAAAAATAGAATCTGACAACACATTAAAAAGATCATACAGCATGATCAAGTGGTATTCATCCCAGCTATGCAAGGATTGTTCAACATATGCAAATCAATAAATGTGCTACATCACATGAACAGAATGAAGGGGAAAAAAGATATGATTGTTTCAATAGATGCAGAAAAAGCATTTGATAATATCCAACATCGCTTCATGATAAAAAAAACTCAACAAACTAGCTATTGAAGGAATGTACCTCAACACAATAAAGCCCATATATAACAAACCCACAGCTAATATCACACCAAATGGACAATAAATGGAGGCCTTCACTAAGACCTGTAACCAGACAAGGATGCCCACTTTCCCCACCCTTATTCAACATAGTACTAGAAGTTCTAGCCTGTGTAAAAAGGCAAAAGAGAGCAATAAACCAGAAAGGAGGAAGTGAAATTATCCTCATTTGCAGATGAGATGATCCTGTACATAGAAAACTCTAGACTCCTCCAAAAAATTACTAGAACTAATAAATGAATTTGTACAGTGGCAGGATACAAAATCAACACACAAAAATCAATAGCCTTCCTATACACCAATAATTAAATAGCTGACGAAGAAATCAAGAAAATAATCCAATTCACAACAGTTACTATAAAAAAAAAAATGAATACTTAGGAGTAAATTAAACCAAGAAGGTGAAGGACCTCTACAGTAAAAACTATAAGACATTGATGAAAGAAAGTGAAGAGGATACAAATAAATGGAAAGATATTTTGTGTTCATAAATTGGAAGAATTAATATTGTTAAAATGTTCATATTATGTAAAGTGATCTACACATTCAATGCAATTCCTACCAAAATGCCAATGACATTCTTCACAGAAAGAGAAAACAACAATTCTAAAATTTGCATGGAACCACAAAAGACCCTGAATAGCCAAAGCAATTTTGAGCAAAAAGAACAAAGTTGGAGGCATCACACTTCCCTGACTCCAAAATAAACTTTAAAGATATAGTAACCCAAACAGCATGGTCCCAGCATAAAAATAGATAAATAGACCAATGGAACAGAACAGAGAGCCCAGAAACAAACCCAAGCATTTACAGCCAATTGATTTTCAACAAAGATGCCAAGAATATATAGTGGGGAAAAAACAGCCTCTTCAATAAATGGTGCTGGGAAAACTGGATATCCACATGCAGAAGATTGAAACTAGACCCCTATCTCTCATCATACACAAAAATAAACTCAAAATGAATAAAATACCTAAATTCAAGACCCAAAATTATGAAACTACCAGAAGAAATCATAGGGGAAATGCTACATGAAATGGAAGTGGGCAGCACTTTTTTGAATGAGACCATAATGGCACAGGCAACTAAATCAAAAGTACACAAATAGGACCACATCAAACTAAAAAGCTTTTGCACAACAAGGGACATTATAAACAAAGTGAAGAGACAACATGCAGAATTGTAGAAAGTGCTTGCAAACTTTACATCAGACAACAGGCAAATATACAGAATATATAAGGAATTAAACAACTCAACATTAAAAAAAAACAACCCAATTAAAAAATGGGCAAAGGACAAATCAACAACAGAAAAACAAATAACTCAATTTAGAAATGGTCAAAAGACCCGAAGAGACATTTCTCAAAAGAAGACATAAAAATGGCTAACAAGCAGATGAAAAATGCTCAAAATTACTAATCATCAGGGAAATGCAAACTAAAACCCCAATGCGATACCATCTGACCCCAGTTAGAATGGCTATTATCAACAAGACAGAAAACAAACAAATGCTGGCAAGGATGTGGAGGAAAGGGGACCCTCCTACATTACTGGTGGGAATGTAAATTGATACAGCCATTGTGGAAAACAGTATGGAGATTTCAGAGAACTAAAAATAGATCTATCCCACTACTGGATATTTATCTATAGGAAATGAAATCAATATGTCAAAAAGAAACCTGCATGCCTGTTCATCACAACACATTCACCATAACCAAAAGATGGAATAGACCTAAATGCCCATCAACAGATGAATGGATAAAGAAAACTGTGGTATACACTCACAATGGAATACTATTGATCATTTACAAGAAGAAATGATATCCTATCATTTGCAGCAACATGGATGGAACTGGAAACCATCATGTTAAGTCAGGCACAGAAAGACAAATACTGCATGGTCTCACATGTGGAATCTAAAAAAATAAAAATAAAAAAAGAGACTCTCATGGAAGTAGAGAGTAGAATAATGGTTATCAGAGGCTCGGAGGGAAAAAAGGTGGAGAAGGAGGAGAAGCTGCCGACTAACGGGTATAAAACTATGCTATTTACCCTAAGTGAATCATTTGCAGTATATGAATGTGTTGAAACAACACACTATCCAAGAAAAATAAATGTAAATAAAATGGAAAAAGAACATTTTTTAAAAAAACATTTATATGTTTAGATTATACAAACATCTTGCTCTTCACCATTCATTTCTCCTTCCTGGAATGTAGACAGCTGGACATAAAGCAATGGGTTTGTAACTACCATGCAATGGACATGCTGGGAATGGTTGAGGTAAAAATAGGAGCAGCCCAGTGGTGCTATGGAGCCACCCTAACTAACTTTGTCCTCTGTATTTTGGGACTTCTTTCTACCTGAAAACAATAAGCCCCTCAGTTGTTTACACTCCTTTCTTTGTTTTTCTTTTCTACCTTGTGCTTGTGGTTAAACATTTGGTCAAATTGTCCTTTGTTGGACTTCTGCTCTGTTCAAGATGGAATAAAAAGGCACTGATGTTTCCTCCTGCCTGTATCAACTAAAAAAATGAATAATATATATAAAACAATATTTTTCAAGACCTAATGCATCATGGCCACAAAGATTCTTATCTGCTACCTTTGTAAAATTATGACAGGTGTGGCAATATAGGTCAAGCAGTAGGATGTTCTGTAATATCTGGAAATTATACAAATGCTCAGAACAGAAAGCCAGAAGCAGATGTTCACAGGGAATTAGTGATGACTGAAGTTGTATTAATATAATCCCTAGTTTCTGTTGCACTTCACTACCATGCATCCCAAATCCTTCATCTTAGTCTTCCTCTTTGATCTCCACGTTACATTTTCTATTATATATATCAGAGCTGAAAAATGCCAATAAACCAATAATCACGAGTGCATTGATGATGACCCAAGTTTTATAAACATGAATTCAAAACATTATCCTATACTACTTCCCTTTTGACACACACAAAATGCATTTGTGTCATTTTTCTTCTAAATGTTTGTAGCAAATTTAGTGCAAATATTTTTCAACTTATAATCTATTTTACTCATATGCTTATTCATTTTTAGTTTTTGCTCTTCGTGCTGCATTCCTGAGATACATGAAAGGTTGCCATCTTTGGGCAATAATGCCTAAGTTTAAACTGGTCATTTTACAAATAACAAGTGAGCAACCCCCGTTACCTCAGTAGTAATCAACAAGAGAATTGAGGTAGCCTTTATAGGATCAGAATCACTACCTTGGCCTCATTAACCCAGTGGCATAGCAGTCACATGAAATACCAAACAGTCGTCCTTATCATAAGAAGATTTAAAGAAATGTGGCTCACGATACAGCCAGAAGTCCTGACTTCTTGTATCTTACCAATGGGCCTCTTGCAACTAGAAAAGTGGAACGAGAAAGACACCTAGAAGAAGAACTTGAGCTGCCCTAAATGCTGCCTCCTCACCTTCACTCAATGTCACTGAAATCATATTGTGCCTCATTTGGGACCATGTCTTATTTTAATCTCCAGTTATTGCAATATTACTGGGCGTAGAATAGACTTTTATAAACATTTTTCCCTTTTTATTAATAAGGTATCCTATGATATGGTTATGTAAATATAATACTATGATCATAAGAAGCTAGGATAGTTGTCATTTAAATAGTAGTAATATGTTATTGTATGTTTTCTATATGCCAGTCACTGTCCTACGTGAATGTATGTATTATATGATTAAATTTTCAAAACAAACTTAGGAGGTACATAGAATTATTACTCCCAAATAAGCACAGAGAAGAAAGTTACTTGCCCAAGTTTACACTATTAAATGGTTGAGTTGGGATTTAACATTGGCACCCTGTCTTGAGATCCTGAATTGTTAACTACTATAATATTTTGTTATTCTAGTTTTCTTGATTATTTTTCCTAAAAGAAAGGCCCACTAGATCAGGCAGAACTATTTATTACTTGTGTACATATTTTTAAAAAATACAACATTAAATCTTAACACTAAGCTTGATATCAAAGCTGTGTTCTGAAGTATACGTAATTGCCATTATTCAATTTTTTTTTAATCTACAAAAATGACTATTTCATGTGCATATTTAAAGAGGCATAACACCCCCACTGCAAACTTAAATTTCACTTACTAGGCTTACTTATACAGCTACTGGTTTAAAATCTTTCTCCCTCATTCTTGAACTATAGACTCTTTTTAAATGGCTCTTCTAGAAATGAGACATCTTAGTAGCGAACTGGAAAAAGCATCATCAATTTCATAGCCACATGGGCCTAAATTCTATGTCTTATTGGCCAACATTCTCTTGAAATTTTAGTATCGTTTTGGTACCATAGGGTGGATAATACCTTTCCAATATGTTAGTGAATATAGAAAGTGACAAATGTTTCAAATTCATTGCACATTACCTGGCATATGATGGACTTTTAATAATAAATAGTCACATTATCCCCAAAGAAATCAGCTTAATACTGTTTAGCATTTTTCTTCTATCAGCTAAGGTAAATATTATCATTCTGTTCTTAATCTATTTTGAAGTTACAATCTTTAAACAAATCAGACAATCATGATATAACCTTTTTTTTTTAACGACAAATGTGCTACCTCCCTGTAATATAGGCATTTTGAGTATCCTGCTCTTGGTTTCTACTATATTTCAGTGATTAAGCAAACTTGATATACTTAATTGAAATGAGAATAAAATAGTAATTTCTTAAAACACAATAAAATTATTTTTGAGTAATTTTGACTTAGTCACTTTTATTTTTTATTTTTGCTTTCTTTTTACTTTTTAATTATTACTTATATGTAATAATAAATAATTATAAAGATAATATATATGCATTACATATATGCAGAATACTGCACATATCCTATGTATGCAACTTGATGAATTTTTATAAACTTAACTAATACTTAGACTCAGATTAAGAAATAGAACATAACCATTATCCCAGAGTTTACCTCGTGCATTGTATCTAGGATTACCCCTCACAACCAAGGATAACCAGTATCTCAATTTCTAACAGTATAGATTAGGGTTTTTTTATTCTAACTTTTATACAAATAGAAATATGAAATCATATGATATTCTTTTGTGACTGGCTTCTTTCATCCAACATTATGTTTGTGAGATTCCTCATGTTGCCTGTAATTGTTGTATATTTGTTCTCATAACTGTGTAGGGTTCCACTGTATGAATATACCACAATTGATCCAGGCTACTGTTGATTACCCATTAGATTTTACAGGTATGCACCTTCTTTGAGTTACTAAAACATCCTTTAGCTGATATTAATGAAATATCTAGGTTCTTTTTTTAATGCAACTCAACATATTTATTCATTGTTTACAAAGCACTGCAGGCATTGTAAAGACAGTACAACACTTTAAGTAGCTTATATTCTAATGGGAAGAGACCTTAGATAATATAGCGTTTTATAGTTTAAGGCAGGTTCTCATAAATATCCTTAGGAAATGAAACATGGTTGAACAAGGTTGCATAGGAATGAGAAAAGAAGGATAAAAGAAGTGGTTGATGAGCCTTAAAGTACATTTTTAAATATTTCATTGAAATCATCTTGAAAAGAAATACTATTGAAGTTGGAAAACTTCAAATTTGAAGGGCAAATTCGGAGACATAATGTTGCTTCTATTACATAAAAACACAAAATGAAAAAGCCCTTCAAAACTTGACTTGTACTACAAATCAACAATCTACTCATGAATATATATGACCTGATACATAACTCACTTAAGTTGATCCTGCCACAAAATAATGCTCCACAGAAAATATTGATTTTTTTACTCAAAGGCAAACAGTAAAAATATTATAAAACACCATACACCATTTTTAAACAAAGCAGATTATAAAATCTAGTTAAAATATAATTAGTCTTTCCAAAAAATAAATAACTTCTCATATTTTTTCTGACATCATTTTATAAACTATACAGTAGCTCAACACATATGTGTGTAGAGCTACGGCTCTGTCAGAATCCCGAGGACGTCACCAGTTGTTGGGCTCTTTTACCTGCCGGTGATCCTGCACCGACAGGCCGATGGTTGAGCTAGGGCTGGGTCTGGAGCTCCCAGACTCCTCGAGCCCGTTCCAGACTGGGTCACAAACCCTTCACATGCCAGGCTGGGTCACCAGACCCCACACATGCCAGGCTGGATTCCCAGACCCCTCACACGCCAGGCTGGGTCACCAGACCCCTTCACGCAGGTCTATGAGCTAGGTAACTGGCAAACAGGCCCTTGGAAACCGCAGACTGGAAATGCATGACCATGCAGCACAGACACCTGAAGCAGACTCCAGCCAAGGTGACGGTGCCGTGCATGCGCACTGAGTACACACACACACACACACGCACACACACAATTTGTTTACTGAACCACCCCCAACCGGCCCTGAGGAGAGGGCAGCCTGATTAAATCATTCTATTTTCCCAACAATGTGTATTAGTACTTGCATCCTATTACTCTAAAATGCCTAGTTATACATTCTACAAGCATTTGTTGAGGTATCAGTTATGTGAAAGGCGCTATGCTAGAAATCTAACATACAAATACTATTAAAACTGGGCACTTGCCTTCAAGTAGCTTTATCTAAGTGAGGGAGACGGCTTAGAGAATTATAATAGAGTATGGTCCCTGCCATGATACAGGTATACACACGGGGCCAGTGAGAGCACAGAAAAGGAGCATTTAGATAAGATTGGAGGGCAGAGGGGGAGATCAGGAGACATTACGTTGAGGAGGTGACTCCTGAACAAAGCCAGAGACTTACAGGATAAGTGGCATTTAGCACTTTGGACTGGGCGGAGAAGGCAGGCATGAATGAAAGACAAGCCTGGGTACAGCCCAGGATGGTTGGAAACTATGGTGCTTACATCTGTGCATACTCATAGCCAGGGGCATGCCTTTGTGCATTTCTCCCCTATCGTTGTTTTTTAAATACTGATAGGCTGCAGTTGTTTGATTCGGTATAATCAACATACTTCTAAAATAATTTACTTTTTGCCTTTGAATCTTGTGTTATTCCAACTTCTGTTGTCATTTCAAAGAAAAGTCCTTTCTGATGTATCAAATTCTGTGGTGCTTCGAATTCTATAATCCTTCCAGAGTCTAGAACAAGCACCCTGCAATGTGAAAAGAATCCAATCAGGTAGCCTATAATCAGTGTTTCACCTCACCATTTTTGTACTTGCTAGTGTAAGGTTTAAATTACTGTGATGAGTTATTTCAGTACAAAATATAGGTAGTAGTTAACTCAGGAAATAAGTTAAGTTTTCTAATATTCTTTTAGAATTAAAATTTTTCTTTAAGTATTTGGAAAATATCTTCTATACCATTAGGGAAGATTTTGTAACTCTCAGCACAGATAAAATTCTTCATTAATGACAAGCAATTAGTGTGTTTCATATGTCCGTATCAATCTATGTAGAAACTGTTTTATTTCTGAAAAAAAATCATAGCTGTCTGAATCAATGACGGAATGCAGTCTGTGAGCAATTGTCAGGATGGTGCAATCAGAAAACTCCTTCCTGATTGTGGTCTGCACCAAGTTATCAGTCTCAAAATCGATGGAGGCTGTTGCCTCATCCAAGATGAGAATTTTTGTTTTTCGAAGCAAAGCATGAGCAAGACAGATAAGCTGTCTTTGTACAACGCTGAGAAAAATATAGAAAAATAATTTCAACAATGGACTTTATGGTAACACACTTCCTTTTTCAAAATTCTAATTATACTGTTATTCATTCTTTTTCTAACCAACACATTTATTTGTTCTTTTATTTAAGAAATATTTATTGAGTGATGATTATGTGCCAGACATTCATCCAGGTTCTGGGAACAGCAATGAACAAAACAGACAAAAGCCTTTGTTTGTGCGGTGTTTATATTCTCATGGGTGAGACAGAAAAAAATAAGATAATTGAGTGAAATGAATAGTAATAAGAGTATAAGATTACATGGGCACAAAGAATGATTGCAATGATGAATATGCTAATTATCCTGATTTGATCATCACATATTGTATACAAGTATTGATAGTCAACACTGTACCTCACAAATATGTGCAATCAATTATGCTTCAATTAAAAAAAACTTGGAAAAAGAGTATAAGATTACAGTACACCAGCATATACAGTATTTTTATATATAATATGCATGTAATAAGTGCTAAGAAGAATTCAAACACACAGACAGGGGAGGTGTATAAAGTGTGGGTATGGGATGGGCATTTTCAAAAGGTATGCCAAAGAAATCCTCATGGAGAAGTTGCCTTTTAAGTCAGGATTTGAAGGAAGTGGAGAGTAAGCCATGCAAATTTCCAAGCAAAGGGAACAGAGGATGCAAAATCTCAGAGTAAGATGCAAAATCCCTGAGGCAGGCAGGAGCCGGCCCAGCAAACACATGAAACAGCAAGGAGTCCTACATGACAAACAGTGAAAGGAAGAGAGAGAGAGTCATCAAAGAAGAGCCAGGAGTCATGCTGCCCAGGCCATTAAAGGGATCAGCTCACCTGTGTCTCCGATTACAGGAAGAGGACTGTCCTCAGATGACAACCGTGATGAAGAGAAAGTAACCTCTACAACATTTTTTTAGGAATAAGGCTAGCAGAGTAGGAGTCCTAACAAATGAAGGTTCAACTAAATAGTGACTTCTTATACTGCATTGTTCCTTTTCTTTCCTTTCTTTCCCTTTGCCAGCAGTTTCCCAACCTGTGGCTACCATTTTATTCCTTGTCCTCTTTCCCTAGAGGGAATCAGCAACAGTGAGCTTTAAACAGACCCAATGAGATCCTTGGTGGCTGAGGAGCTACACCCCTCCTGAGACCAATTGGGGTTTCTAAAGAGCTTGCAATGAACAGCCGGGGCAAGCTCTGTTCTTAGCATCTTACCTGAGGTTTTCACCACCCTCTGAAATCTCATGCAGCAGCTTCTTGGGAAGGGACTGCACGAACTCTTTTAGGTGACACAATTCCAGCACCTCCTACAAGTCACTGTCAGAATACTTGTCCAGAGGATCCAGGTTCATTTGAAGGGTTCCAGGAAATAAAACAAGGTCCTAGAGAATAAAATAGTTCCCTGTAATCTTACTGTCACTTGAAGCATAAATACATTTTAAAAAGTCAGACACAGAAAATAAGAAAAAAGCAAACTGATCAAACTTAATATAGTCATCAAATTTATTTTATATTTAACACAAAAAACAGAAGCGGGTCAGAATAACTATAATTCACATTAAATCATTGTAAGTTTCCTGATTCTCTTTCTCCTCTTCCTACTATCAACAGTATCAAGAAACACCACAATAATGATGATGATTATAGCTGCCATTTAGTCATGGATATAATACAATAATACAAAATATAGTATGTATATAATATTATCTATTAGCATACCAACCCAGAAAGATAGAAGCTAATGTCCCTAGTTTTACAGATAATGAACTGGAGGTTCCAAAGAGCTCTCTAACCTAAGGCCACACAGAAGGTGAGTGGTTGAGTAGAATTCAAAAAGGACTAAGTAATTTTTTTTCCTACTAATCAAGATGCCTGGTGAAACTGTATTTTACCACACTTGTTATTTATTTATAAGACAGGAATGACTGATGTCTCCTTTTTGCACTGTTTTCCCCGCCAGAATTCCAAATTTTACTCAAATTTGTTTTGAAGTAAATTCACTAATACAAGTATATGCCTAAACAATATGACAAAGAGATTTTAGTATTTTAAGATATTTTTAGAAAATAGTACAAAGATATTTCATAAATGCTCAGAAAATACCTTAATTCTCTCACACTCAACTAAATAAGCTGTCTTTGACTTTAGAGGCATATTCTTGAGCCTATTTGCATACTTGTTAATGATCAAGTTGTTTTGATTCCACAAATGAAAAAATCAAAGGCCTTGAGAAAAAAGATCTAACTGAATTATTGTTCTTTTTTTAATGTTTCTAAACTTCAAGTCAAAGGAGTCAAAATTTTACACTCAAACTACAAAGGCCTCAATAATTTTTTTTCTTACAAAAAATACCAATGCATTTCTGATTTATTCATTTGAATTTTATTTGCACTTACTATTACGAAGTTCTCTTTCAAAGAGATATCCTGGTTTTTCAAATAGATAAATGCTTTTAGGAGGAATACTTCACAGTAAGAGTGTTTATATAGGGTTCAATTATATAGCAGTCTTTCATAATACCTTTAAAATGATCTGGCTTCCAAAAATAAATTTGTATACTTGAAAGGAACAAATTTTTTAAAAAGAAAGAAAAAAATTCACCGGAATGAGTTAAAAAAGACTACTGTCAAAACAGGCTTTACTTGCGGAATAATATTAAGTTTGCCACGAAGGTCATGAAGTCCAATAGTTGATATATCAATTCCATCGATAATACTTTTGCCTCCTGATCTCTCCAGAATTCCAAATAAGCAATTTGACAGTGTTGATTTGCCTGCTTCCAGTCCTTCCCACAATTCCAATCTGTAATGAAATGAACATAAATATTTCACACTATACTTTGTCTAGGGGAACAAGGCCTTTACACTGACAACAAATACATTAGTTGTCAGGTCAGTGAGATCTAACTTTGCCAACTAGACTAACCTTGACTGCTATGGAAGATGTACTGTGATTTCTAAGCATCTATCTTTATCCAGACACTCTTTATTCACTTGAAAGGCTCTGGCTAACATATGTTCTTCTAGTATTGAGTAATTTAGTCACGACCTAACTAGGGAACCCCAGCAGCCCCAGGAAGAGCAGGTCATCCCTGAACCATCCCTGAACATTCAGGGTGTGGGCAGAAGTGGCATTGAAGATGAGATGGTTCTACTGGAACTTTCCAAATGAGGTTTTCTCTACCTCCCCTTCTCCAAAACAAACAAACAGGTAACTGAAACTGCTTGCCAGATAGGCTAGAAAATCCAAAGGAATGCCTGCAAATTAATTTTTCTGGTGTGTCAAAACAGCTCTGCATTAAAACTATTGAGGGGGACCCTATATAATGTTTAAGGATCTTGGACTCCTGGGCAAAATTATCAGCTTGTCACAAACATTCCAGTGATTGAACATGTTCCTTTGGCCACGAGACCTAAAGCAATCTCTTTTAGTTGCCGATTTGTGTCTTGGTGTTAATAGGAACATTAGAAGGAGAGAATATTAATGTGGCTGGTTTGCACTAATAAAATACATTAAATCTTAAATCTGACAAAATACATTAGAAAAAGACAAAAATCTGTTGAATTAATTGGGGTAATCAAAATCCTAGAATAATTTCATTTGTTACAAAAATATTTCTGTTCCAAAAGTATTTTCACTTATGTGTATATCTGTATGCTTTTTTGAAACACAAAACTGACATCATACTATCAACAGTTTTGTAAGTAGCTTTTATTAACAAAATTGTATTTCATACAGCTTCCCATCTCACTAATAGTCTTGGAAAACATGAAGTCATTTTCTATACAAATAGTCCATCATATAGATTTAATGTGTTTTAAGTAACTGTTTACTTATTGTTGTAATTCACTTTTATAGAGGAGGTAAAAATACACTAAAATCATGTTTCACGATAGTGTATGAGCAATTTTAAAAATACATTTTTTTCCTTTTCAAAGCAAAAGCTTATTCTGTACACACCAATCACAGGTCTTTATTACTTTTATATAAAATTTTAACAAAAGACCATTTATATTCAATAATATACTATACTTGACAATGAATGCAATTCAGATAACAGGAAAAAAGAGACACATGAAATATATATGGTACCTTCTCTTCCTCATGAGTCTGGAAGGTGATATCTTATAATGCTAAACCAAGATCATCTCAATATCAAGCCTGATAATCAATAAATTCCACTATACCTTTATCGGGCCATTGTGATGGAGTCCTTCTAGACATTATCTAAGGTGCCTTAAAAGAAATATTCGTAACACTACAATTACAATTAAAAATACCTTCACCTGCGTTTAAACATAAAAAAATTCTACTGCATTTAAACAAAAATGAGGATAAATGATGAAAGACATTTGTAGATATGATTTTCTGAAAATAGTTTTAAATATTACCAACATAAGACTTCTCATCTAGTTATAAGAAAATCTTAGAAATAAATTTTTAGGCATAACGAGACTTCACATCTCCTATCAAGTTATTAAGAAAAAACCTTCTAAAATCCTATAAAGGGACCGAAGATAACCTGAAATTTTAGTTGAGATGAGGACTTTCTGTCATTCATTCATTCCCCAATTTCTGAGTATTTACAACACCAGTCACACTGTTTTGGCTGCTGGAGATTCAATAGTGAAGCAAACAGAAATTCTTCCCCTTGTGAAGTATACATGCTAGTGGGGAGAGCCAAAAAAAACCACAGAACATGTGTAAAATGTTAAATGATGATACAGCTTTGGAGGACAGAAATAGGAGGGGCTGCAGGAGGAGGGAGTGTCATTTTAAGTAGGTGGTTAGGGAAAGCTTGACCGGCCACAGTGAGGAAACACATCATGTGAATATTAGTGAAAGATCACTCCAACTAAAGGACACTAACTGCTTGTTCCCAGAACCTGAGACAGAGGCCTGTCTAGAATATTGGAGGAACAGCAGGAGGAACAAGAACACACAGGACATTGTGGAGCCTGGGCAGTGAGGTGATGTGTTCCCTGGGAGAAGAAGTGATCGCCAATGCCAAATGATAGGGCAGGCAAATTGAGGGCTGAGAATGGACCATTTGTGATCTTGACAAGGGTATGCTCAATGAAGTGCTGGGATTGAAAGCCTATTTGGAGAGGGTCCAAAAAAGAAAAAGAGAAAAGAAACGAAACAGCAAATGCAGGAAAATCTTACAAAGAATTCATCTAGAAAAGGTAGCAGAGAGGGGTGAATAGGATTATCTGAACAAATTTACCTCTTCCACATCAAGAGATTTTGTAGTAGTATTTGTCACAACTTACATCAAGTTACATAGAGGATTTTGTTTGTTTTTCTTATTTAAAAATAGGTCTGTGTGTGTGTATGCATATTTTTATTGTCCTTTTCCAATATAAAGGAAATACATATATAAATAGCAAAAATTTAGGAAATCGAAAAAAACATTTTATATGAGTCATCAGACGACAAATAGACTGAGCAAACTGAATATTGGTAACTGGAGGTTGTGAACGTAGGCTAATCTTTCAGGAAATTTGTATGAAAAGAGAAGGCAAGACCTAGGGAAGAATTCAGAGGAAGATTCAAAGTCCAGGCAGGGATTGGAGAATGTAGAAAATACTTTTAATATTTAATAGGCTGAAAGGAACAAGAGGTTGGGGTGTTAAGATATAGGAATTAGAGGAAGTAGTTAATGGAGCAAGGTCTGAGAGAAGAAAGGAAGAGATATGACCAGAAATACGACTGGAAATGCTAGATTATTATCTGAAGGGGGATACCTCTTTCTCAGACTTACCAGCAAAAGAGGAAGAGTTATGAGCAAAAGAGGAAAGATACTCTCATAAACAGATTGAAGAAGGTACAGGAATTCAAGTAACCTTTACCATCTGCCCTGTTAATTCATGAAACTGGGAGGCAGAAGTAACCCAGATGAGTAAAATAAACAGATAACTCAGTAGCCTAATTCTTCACCCTCTCAAATTACAGTTAATTAAAGAGAACAAAACAGACTGATTTATTCTCTTCCTCCTTCCCATCCACAGAGATGTTAATGATGCGTAAATTAACAGAAGGTGTAAGCAATAAGGGTGTAGTTAATTTAAAAGTTGTGCAGATTCTAGATAATTATAAAATGAGTATATTAAGTGCCGGCCTGTGGTTCATTCGGGAGAATGCGGTGCTGATAACGCCAAGGCCATGGGTTCGGATCCTATATAGGGATGGCCGGTTGGCTCACTGGCTGAGTGTGGTGCTGACAACACCAAGCCAAGGGTTGAGATCCCCTTACCGGTCATCATTAAAAAATAAATAAATAAATAAATAAATAAAATGAGTATATTAAGACACTTTCCTCAACGTAAAATCCCTGCAAAGTTATAATCATAAATTGTATAGTTTACCTTACATCAGTAGAGGACAAATCACTCAGCCTTTTAAAAACAGGTTATCATATTTCTTACGATTTATGGATTGTCCTAATTTAATTAGCAGTGCTTTTTCCTAATTTAGAGATATATAAAATAATGTGTTTCACAATAATTTTGGTTTTAATTTCATGGAATTACTGAATATTACAACATAAGTTTGGAAATGCAGGTTTTGTTTAAAATTCATTTTTTAAAATGTCAATTCAGGATGTATTACAGTATCTCAACCCTGCATCCATTTATTGGTTCTTTAGGAGTGCTTACCTCTTTATTCATATTTTCATATTCACAAACTCTTTCAATGGAAACTGCATTGGTTTCAATTTCACATGCATTCCTTACCCAGAAATTCAGAGATCGTGTAATCTGGAGTGGGTGGGGGAGGAAATAGGAGCTTAATGCATGTTCTTTAGCCTTTTATACATTATAAATAATACATATTTTTGTAAGATTTCTTTTTGTTTCATATACTTTACCTCTTTTGCTTATTTAACAACTCTAGAAATAAGCTTATTTATACATATATATATATATCTGTGTTTCTTTAAGTATATTAAACTCATTAATATCATAAATAATGGAATTATTTGGCAGAAAGAATGACCATTATTCAACATACATTAAAGAAGTCCATACTTAGTGTAAGAAATGATAAATACCAAGACAGGTGGGCTATATGCCTCAAGAAATGTATACCCTAAACGAGAAAAAAAAAAATGGTGCACAAACACTTCAGCATTCTTTACTACCTTCCATCAGAAGGAAGATTCTCTGAATTTTCTGACTACTTCTGTTTCCTTTTTTTAAAATTCTACTTTCTTCTCACCTTACCTTCATAACGTAGGTTCTTCGAGGTTGTAACTTCAAACCTAATTCTGAAAGTCAAAACTCTGACAATTTAGTTTTTTCTTGAGTTTGGTGCCAACCCATTTGATGGCTCACCTAACTTAAATTCTTTTAAGTGTTTATTTAACACACTTATTTTGTATATTCACATAATTCACTGCAGAAATAGCAATGTTAGATTATGGAGTTTCACTCCAGAACCTGCATATGTATATGTACCATATTCCCTTTCTAGAAGCCTAAATTCTGAATCCTAAAATACAATTGGCCTCAAAGTTTTTGGGTAAGGGACTAAGGGTATGTACCCAAATCATCTAGACTTACCTTCTAAATAATGTGGAATTATATTAAGAAGTTTAAGGCATTTGCCATTATACAAAGGGAGAATGAACACACTCATAACACTAGTACTTTGCAGTATAATATAAAATTGGGCTTATTATGGAAAAACTTACAAGCAGAGGAGAAGCACCGCATATACTCTCCCCAGACCTTGCTTTATCTTCTTGCTTCAGATGGGCAAATTGGATGCACCGGCCATGGTGCAAAGGAGCCCTAACCCAATAAACACTTTAAATCTATAAGGATAGGAGAACAGGAAACTTCGGGTAACTGTGTCACAGCAGGAGTTTCCTGGTCCTCCAGTGCTCAGACTTAAGTATCAGCCTGCTCTTCCCATAAGCTAACTTAGAACTGCTGAGCCAGCTTCCTGCTACTACCAAAACAGAGAAAGAAATGAGCCTCCGGGATCATCCAGGTTTGTCTCTCATTACTTGGTTAATACACTCTATAATTCAGACAGGCAAAAGAGAATATTTAATTAACTGGATTATACATATACTACATACTACAAAATCACTACTACTTACATTTAGGGCATAGGATATAGACTAACTATTGCTGAATCTATGGAATTGCCAGCCAGTGCAGCAAGCAGTGCAGCAAAGAACACCATCAAGTTGCCAAGAAATTCAAGCCTAACGGACAGCCACCTGCAACAAATGGAATATATTCCTGAGAAACAGATGAAAAAGTCTGGTTTATTTAGCACTAATTCTCCTCTGGGAAATTGAGAAGTAAATATCAGTAGCTGCTTTCTTTTTTCTTCCCTGTACCTAGAACTCAATCAAACATAGTTTGTCACCATAATGATAGCTGAAAGGATTCCTCTGCATAAAAGTGCACTTTTGCAGAACTTTGCTTTAAAACTTAATCAGAATTAAAGGATAAAAGGAAAGAACAGTAGCTGAAAAGATACACTGTATTTTAAAAATCCTACTGGAAAATCGATTACCTCTCTGATTACATACACTAGTTATATGATAAAATTAGTCTCTAAAAATTAAAATGTGCCCAACTACTATTTAATATTTTATTTTTTCCTTTATGTCAAATTATAATTTCAAATGGAAAAATATTTTAAAGTAGTATATGGAAAAATATATTCTACAAATATAAAATACAATGTAGAAGGAGTCATGTTAATTGGTAATTCTAATAGCTCCCCACATATCCTTCAAAAAATTTCGGACCTTGTTTTCATATAAAGTAGGATGTCCTTTCGTATGAATATAATCTATGTAATTTAACTTAAACATATATTAAATACCAAAAAATATTTAAAAATTAAATATACTTATATTTTTAGTTTGATAAAATACCATTACAAAACACCGTTTCTGTTTAGAAGTTGGTGAACAAAATATTTAAGACTGATCCTGAGCTAGGTGTGTTGATATGACTTACCTGTTTGAAATTACATTATTGTAGAAACAGACCAAGTTCTCATTCACCAAATCCTTGTTCTGCTGGGTGAACTTCTGTTCATGTCCAAATGCTCTGATGGTAGACACCCCTGATAGAGTCTCGCTAAAGTGGGAAATGATGAGAGAATGGGAGGCTCCTGCCAACCACCAAATTTGCCAAGAACTTGCCATGTAGTATCTCTGATCAGGGGATAGAAAGAGGCAGTTGGAAACATGTAGCAGAAATTACCCCAATGGTTTAAAAACTTGCAAGACCCTTGTGTATTGAGTTAAAGAGTGATCCCAAAAAGTTAGGTCTAAGTCCTCACCTGCTGTACCTGTGAATGTAACCTTATTTGGAAAACAGGTCTTTGCAGATGTAAAGCTAAGGACCTCAAGATGATATCAGCTTGGATTTAGGGTGGACTCTAGACCCAATGCTGTGTCCTTATAAGAGATAGAAAAAAAACCCCACAAACACATGGAAAGCACCATGTGAGGAAGAGATTGTGATGTGTCTACAGACCAAGGAAAATGCCAGAAATTGACAACAGCCACCAGAAGCTAAGAGAGGATTTCTTTCTCAGAGCCCCCAGATGGAACCAACTCTGCCTACATATACATTTTACACTTTTGACCTCTAGAATTGTGAAAGAATAAATTTCTGTTGTTTTTAGCCACCCAGTTTGTGGTACTTTGTTACAGGTGCCTTAGGAAACTAATATACTCTTGTACCAGTAAAAATTCTTGCCCTTGTTGTGGTAAAAATTGGTGCCCAGATTCTGGAAAGCACAACTAGAACAAAACTCGACAAAATTTACTTTGATAATCCTCCATAATGACCATTAAGGAATACCTACCATGGAAAAACCTCTGTGTCCCATGTTGAAAATGTGACCAAACAGTTAATCCATCAAATGAGAGAAGTGGACCAAGTATACAAACATTATTTTTGTAGCTAAACATAATTACAGAAAAAATATTTCTTTCTTGATTTTTTTCTCTACAAAAACCACCAGTACAGCCAGAATTACAAGTGGGCTACTCCTACTTGGCCTCAGTTTGAGGACAATTAGAATAGGTCGAGGACCTACATCATGCTGAAGTGAGCCCAGCAGCAGTGGCGGATTGGCATGGCTAGTGGTGGCCCTGTCCCCCTCCTTGGATCCAGAGGGAGTGCTGGCCCCACCCCACACCCTGACCCATGCTGTGTCGAGGTGAGCCCAGCAGCTGTGGCAGATCTGCACTGTTAGAGGCCACCCCTCCCCCCTTCTTAGACCTGGAAGGGAGCACCAGCCCTTGGGATCTGACCCACCGAGGTGTGCCCAGAAGAACCTTGTGGTACTAGGGGCTCATTCTATAACCACAGATTCTGGAACAGGACCCAGGTGATTTAATATAATCACCACCACACCTACTGTGAAGCAAAGACAATTCACCACCACAGTAGCAACTAGGGCCATTCCACAGCCAACCTCAGTGTAATAGAAGAAGCAAACCTTCTACCAAATGACCAAACATCAACAAAAAAATACTAGAAGTACAAACAAACAAGAAGAAATGATACCACCAAAAGCATACAGTAGTGCTCCAAAGTCAGACTCCATGGAACAGAGAATCTTTGAAATGTCTGAAAAAAAAATTTGAGCAATGATCTTAAGAAAATTTGAAGAAATAAAGGAAGACTCAATTAGAGAACACAATGACACAAGAAAAAATATCCAGAATATGAAGGAGGAAATCTACAAAGAGAGTAATACCTTAAAAAAGAGTGTAGCAGAAATTCTAGAAATAAAAGATTCACTCAAAGAATAAAAAACACAACTGAGATCTTGAGCAGCAGGATAGAGCAAGCAGAAGAAAGAATTTCAGAGCTTGAAGATGGTCTTTTTGAAGTAACTCAGGCAGACAGAAAAACATAAAAAGAATTTAAAATAATGAGAAAAATCTAAGAGAGATAGCAGACAACCTCAAGGACTCTAACATCTGAATCATGGGTATTCCTGAAAGGGAGGAGAAAGGAAAAGGTATTGAAAACCTACTCAAAGAAATAGTAACAGAAAACTTCCCAGGTGTAGGGCAAGATATAGACCTTCAGATCCAGGAAGCTCAAAGGTCCCCAAAGAGATTAACCCCAAAAGGCCTTCCCCAAGACACATTATAGTTAAATTTGCAAAGCTCACAGACAAAGAGAGAATTCTACAAGCAGCAAGAGAAAAGCATCATGTCACTTATAGGGGAACCCCCATCAAACTAACAGCAGACTTCTCAACTGAAACACTACAGGCCAGAAGAAAGTGGAATGATATATTCAAAATACTAGAAGAAAAAAATTGCCAGCCAATAATTCTTTACCCAGCGAGGCTCTCCATTGGAAATGAGGGAGAAATAGTGTATTTCCAAGACAAACAAAAGTTGTGGGAGTTCACCACCACACGACCAGCCCTGCAAGAAATCCTCAAGGGAGTCATTGATCTGGAATCTGAATAATGGTGTCCACTATCACAAATACACAAGAAAAATCAAAACCCACTGTTAAAACAAAAATGCCAGCAAGAAAGAGAAAGAAGCTAAATCATCCCACCTTAAATTCCCAGCTAATACTGAAGAAGAGAAATAAAAGGGGAAATAATGATCAAAACATATTTAAACTATCTAAACAAGAAGCAACTAAATGACAGGAATTCAGCAACACTTGTCAATAACTATCCTAAATGTGAATGGACTCAACTCTCCATTCAAAAGACACAGACTGACTGATTGAATTAAAACGCTAGACCCAAGTATATGCTGTCTTCAAGAGACCTACCTCACCTGTAGAGACATACATAGACTAATAGTGAAGGGATGGAAAAAGATATACCACGCAAATGGAAATAAAAAATGAACAGGAGTAGCTATTCTTATATCAGACAAAATAGACTTTACAAAAAACATTAAAAAAAAACAAAGAAGGCCACTATATAATGATAAAGGGATCTATTCAGCTAGAAGACATAACAATCATAAACATGTATGCACCCAATACTGGAGCCCCCAGATATTTAAAGCAAATACTCTTAGACCTAAAGAAAGAAATAGGACCTAATATATTAATAGTAGGTGATCTGAACACCCCTGTCTCAGTATGGGACAGATCTTCCAGGCAACATTTCAATTTAATCCACACCCTAGGCTGACTATACTTGGCAGTATATACAGAACATTTCACCCAACAACTAAAGAATACACTTTCTTCTCATCAGCTCATTGAACATTCTCCAGAATAGACCATATATTAGGTCACAAATCTAGTCTCAACAAATTTTAAAAAATAGAAATCATTCTAACTATCTTTTCAGACCACAATGGACTAAAATTGGAAATAAACAATAAGCAAAACTTGGGAAGCTATACACATATACAACACATGGACACTAAATAATAGGCTCCTGAATGACCTATGGATCCAAGAAGAAATTAAACAGGAAACCAAAAAATTTATAGAAACTAATGAAAATAAAGACACATCATACCCAAACCTGCGGGATACTGCAAAAGCAGTACTTAGAGGCAAATTTATTGCAATAAATGCTTATATCAAAAGAACGGAAAGACTTCAAATAAACAACCAAACACTATGCCTCAAAGAACTTGAAAAACAATAACAATCCAAACCTAAAGGTAGTTGACAGGAAGAAATAATTAAGATCAGAGCAGAACTAAATGAAATAGAGACTCCAAAAACAATAGAAAAGATCAACAAAACAAAAAGTTGGCTTTTCAAGAAGGTAAATAAAATAGACAAACCATTAGCTAGGTTAACAATAAAATAAAATAAATAAAATAAAATAAAATAAAGAGAGAAGACCCAAATAACAAAAATCAGAAATGAAAAGGAGACATTACAACTGATACCACAGAAATACAAAGAATCATTAGAGACTATTGTAAACAACTGTATGACAACAAATACGAAAATCTAGACGATATGGATAAGTTTCTAGACACATATAAACTGCTGAGAGTGAACCAAGAAGAGATAGAAAGCCTGAACAGACCAATAACAAGCAAGGAGATTGAAGTGGTAATTAGCAAACTTCCAACAAAGAAAAGTCCAGCTCTGGATGGTTTTACAGCTGAATTCTATCAAACTTTTAAAGAGGAGTTAACACCAATTCTCCTCAAACTATTCCAGACAGTTGAAACAGACGCTACTCTCCCAAACTCATTCTATGAGGCCAACATAACTCTCATACCAAAACCAGATAAAGACACAACAAAAAAAGAAAATTATAGGCCAATATCCTTGATGAACCTTGACGCTGAAAATCTCAACAAAATATTAGCAATCAGGACACAGCAACATATAAAAAAAGTATACACTATGATCAAGTGGGATTCATCCCAGGGATGCAAGGATGAAACACATGAAAATTAGTAAGTGTGATACATCACATCAACAAACTCAAGGACAAAGACTATATGATTATCTCAATAGATGCTTAAAAAACATTTGACAAAATTCAACATCCATTCATGATAAATACTCTCAACAAATTAGGTATAGAAGGAAAATATCTCAACACAATAAAAGCCATTTATGACAAGCCCACTGCTAGTATCATTCTGAATGCAGAAAACCTGAAGGCCTTTCCCTTAAGAACATGAACAAGACAAGGATGTCCATTCTCACCATTTCTATTTAACATAGTACTTGAGGTACTAGTCAGAGCAATCAGGCAAGAGAAAGAAATAGAGGGAATCCAAATTGGAAAAGATGAAGTCAAACTCTATTTGCAGAAGACATGCTACTATATATAGAAAAACCTAAAGACTCTATCAAAAAATGTCTAGAGCTGGTTAATAACTTCAGTAATGTTTCAGGATATAAAATAATTGATCCCAAATCAGTATTAACAGATACTGAATTAACAGAAAGGTAAATAATGAATTAACAGAAAGGTAAATAAAGAAAGTAAGCCCATTTACAACAGTCTCAAAAAAAAAAAAGATACCTAGGGATCAATTTAAGCAAGGAGGTGAAAGACCTCTACAATGAGAGCTACAAACCACTTCTGAAAGAAATTAAAGAAGATGCAAAAAGATGGAAAGATATTCCATGCTCTTGGATTGGAAGAATTAACATTGTGAAAATGTCTATACTACCCAAAGTGATCTACAGATTAAACACAATCTCCATAAAAATACCAATGACATTCTTCACAGAAATGAAAAAAGCAATCTTACCTTTCATATGAAAAAACAAAAGACCCCAAATAGCTGAAGCAATCCTGAGCAAAAAAAAAATAAAGCCAGAGGCATAACACTACCTGACTTCAAATTATACTACAAAGTTATTGTAACAAAAACAGCATGGTACTAGTATAAAAATAGACATTCAGACCAGTCAAGTAGAATTGAGAACCCAGAAATCACCCCTCAGGCTTACAGCCATCTGATATTGGACAATGGCTACAAAAATCTACATTGGAGAAAAGACTGCCTCTTCAACAAGCAGTGCTGGGAAAACTGGATATCCATATGCAGAAGAATGAAACTAGATATGCATCTCCCACCATACACTAAAATCAACTCAAAATGGATTAAATACTTAAGTATAAGACCTGAAACTGTAAAAATACTAAGGGAAAATATAGGTGAAACACTTCAATACTTAAGTATAAGACCTGAAACTGTAAAAATACTAAGGGAAAATATAGGTGAAACACTTCAGCAATGATGTATGGGCACATGCTTTATGAAAAGCACAAGAAGCAAAAGAAAAAATAAACAAATGGTACTATATCAAATTAAAAAGCTTCTGCATAGCAAAGGAAACAACAAGTGAAACAACAACTTACAGAGTGGGAGAAAATTTTTGCTAATTATGCATCTGACAAGGGTTTAATATCCAGAATATACATAGAACTCAAGCAATAACACAGTGAGAAAAACAAATAACCCAATTAAAAAATGGGCAAAGGAGCCAAATAGAAATTTTTCAAATGAAGACAAATGGCCAACAGATACATGAAAGAATGCTCAACATCACTAGTCATCAGGAAAATTCAAATTAAAACTGCATTGAGATACCACCTAACTCCAGTTAGATTGGCTATAATCAAAAATATGGTGAATAACAAAGGCTGGTGAGGGTGTGGAGAGAAGGAAACACTCCTACACTGTTGGTGGGACTGTAAATTAGTACAACCATGATGGAAAACAGTATGGAGGTTTCTCAAACAACTACAGGTAGATCTTCCATATGATCCAGCAATCCTTCTCCTGGGTATACACTCAGAGGAATGGAAATCATCATGTTGAAGGGATACCTGCACTCCCACGTTCATTGCAGCTCTGTTTACAATAGCTGAGATATGGAACCAACCTAAATGTCCATTGATGGATGATTGGATAAAGAAACTGGTATATACACACCATGGAATACTACTCTATCAGAAAAAAGAATGAAATACTCCCATTTGCAACAACATGGATGAGCCTAGAGAAACTTATGTTGAGTGAAATAAGCAAAGCATAGATGGGTAAATACCACATGTGCTCACTCATATGTGGGAGCTAAGAGAGAAAGAAAGGAAAGAAAGACCATGGTAGTACATTGGTCTTACAGAGGGAGGGAACATTCCTAGGGCTACAAAGTGGAGGGGGGAGGGAAGAGGGAGGGGAGGGAGGTTGGGGTATAATTGGGTGGGGGATATGGGGTACAAAAGTAATTTCTAGTAGTGGGTGTGCCCCCAGTATGAATCTGGCCCTCACTTCATGGGCACAAGGGGTAACAGTTAGCTTTGTATCTCATGAATATTCATAATAAATAAATATATAAATAAACAAACAAACAAATAAAAAGAATAGACAGAAACTGTGGAGAGCTGGAGGGAGCATGCCCCAAATTAACTAGATCATCATTAATTAGTATCAGAAAATTGCTACCAACTGGAAATAAAAATTGGAAGTTAACAGATCTTGCAAATTTTTCAGGAAAGTCTACAGATATGGAATTTCATGTAAAATTTTTGATTTTAAAATGTCTTCATTTTGATAAAAACATTGAGCAAGCTAAAAAAAACCCTTATCTCAAACATGTCCTGTTAGGTTGCAGTTCATGAGCTCTGCTCTGTGCTAAATGCTCTGGAGAATACAAAAGATTATGGCATTCTGGGGTTTCAGGGGACTTAAAGAGATTGCATAAATCAGGAATTATGCTTTTGGGGACACAGACTCTCTGAGTAGCTGATTAAGGGAAAGACACTTTTCCCTAGACAAATGTGCATATGCATACACATTCAGAACTTTTCAAAAAATTTCAGTGAATTATAGAAGCCACAGAGTATTACCATGAAATTGTTCAGGGAAATCTAGTTTAAAGAACTTTTGATCAAGATCAATGCTCCTCATAAGAATCTCCTGAAGGGTTTGTTAAAATGCAGACTTCTGAGCCCCACCCTGAGAGATTCTGATTCAGCACATCTAGGGTATGGCCCATATCACACTCTGAGCAGCACATATCTAAATCAAACCTCTTATTTCACAGGAGAAAAAAAAAAGGAGCCCAGAAAGGGAAGGGATGCTCCAGGCACCTGAGTCAGGAAGGTGACCAGAACTCAAGGCTCCTGAATCCAAATTTGAGGCTCATCCTATACAATTCTCCCTAACAAGATATTGCTTCTAGACTCTTTTTTTTACTCCTGGTCACCCTGTTATAGTCTACCAAACATGAGATCATCACATAAAATTTCATTCGTGACATGAGTGTTTTTGTTGTTGTTGTTAAGCAGGTATAATTGATCCTCAGTACCATCCTTCTGTTTTTAGATTTATTTATTTTGTTTATCTCTGTACCTTTCTGTGGGGTACAGAGTTGAATATTATTACCTGTATGTAATATGTGATGCTCAAATTAGGATAAATGGTATATTCAACATTATACAATGTAAATTTTTTTGTGTGGCCCTTTACCAATTCCTCCTTTACCCACCTCCCCCTCCCCTTTCCTACCTCTGGTAACCTCAGTTCTGTTCTCTCCTTTTGAAAGTTCAACGTATTACTGTGATTGTTGTATCTTTCTTTCTTTTAAAAATTTGTTTATTTTTCAGCTCCCACTTATGAGTGAGGGTATGCGGTATTTCTCTCTTTGTGCTTGGCTTATTTCATGTAACATGATTTTCTCTGAGTTCATCCATGTTGCTGAGAATGCCAGTATTTCCTTCTTTTTATTGCACAGTATTATTCCATTGTGTATTTATACCACATTTGCTTTATCCAGTAGTCCAACAATGGACATTTCCTTTACGATTTAAATATGCACACACACACATGCGTGCACACATGTGTGTGGGGGTACTTCAAGAAGTTCGTGAAAAGACTGAATTAAAAGATAATATGAATCCTTTCATGAACTTTTTGAAGCCCCTTGTATATGATATACAAGGGGCTTCTGCTGCTCCCAGAGACATAGAATTACGGTGTCATTAAGTAGATAATTTGTGGTCTCCTAGAAAAATAGCTTGTCATTTTAGCAGTATAAATCCATAACATATAGGTGAGTCTGATCTCTTTGCACTATTTTGGTAGAGAATGTTTTACACAGAAGATGGAATATGACCTAGGTCATGAAGGGTGAATAAGATGTAGTCAAACAAGGAAAACAGGAGAAACATATGAGGTAAGAAGAATAATGATAGCATAGGTGCAGAAATGAGAAAATGATTAACATTCCTTCTTTAGCAGACTAAACTCCAACATGAATTTAAAAACTTAGGTTTTCGGAAAACATTAAACTACAAGAACTGCATCATTTTGTGAAAAAAGCCTCCAAATATTTTTATATTTAATTCAAAATATGTATTAAGAAATTTTGTCTTATACTGTAGCCTCACAGTGACATAATTGTGGAGTTCAAATTGGTTGACCACATTTTAATATAAAGTGATCACATAAGTATCACGAGAGACATATTTAGCTCTTCCAACAATCATTTGTTAATATTTGGGATTACAGGATGAAAAGGTACTATCTGTTTCTTTCTTGAATATGCAGGTAAATTAACTTTATGCTAAAATGTAAACAATATATAGATTTTTGTGGTGGGAATAAAAATGCAGGATTCAGTTGTCATGCTGCAGGGAGCACAGCTGACTGACAGCACCAGCTGCTGCACCTCTGGATCAGCCGCTGTATTAGCACTGAGGCCTTTTGTCCATGAGTTGCTCCCAGTCAATGACTGAGAACAGCAGACAGTGCTGAAGCAGGCCCATTCTGGAGACACATGGGACCCTACAATAGGCAATTGTGTTGAAGACTTCCCATTAGTTTGAGTATACCTGTATGGAACCGCTCTACAGTCAAGACTCTTCCTACACAACCCTTCTTCCTCCTTTTTGTTCCTCAGGGATCAGACTGCCTCATTGTATGAGGGCTCTTCCAGCCCAGCCTTCTCCTGCTCCTTTCCTTTCTCAATAGGCATTTCCCCCAGTAAATCTCTAGTACATCTAATCCTTTCTCAGACTCTGCTTCTTGAAGAACCTGGGTTAACAGAAGGTTTAAGTGGGTCTGAAACTATATTTGACTGTGGACTTATAGGTTATTAATACAAATAAAAATCCAATGCACTTACTTGTAGAGGGAAATAAGAGAAAACCAAGGGAATAGCCCCCAGAATGCAGAGTGGCAAAGCTACCATGATGACCAAAGTTGTTCCATTTACATCCAATGTACAATTCATCCAGGTCCATAAGTAGAAATGGAAACTCATATCAATTACAAACATGTCCTGAAAAATTTGATATCAGGTCATTTTATTTTTAGCTCTTTATGGTTTAGAATGAGGGAAAGAAGAAATATATCATTCAATGGAAAAATTTTAAAAAACTGTTTATCCAGGTGTGACAATCTGATGATTAAATAAGTCTAACTACATGGTCTTTGCCCACCTCTAACCCGTCTGCATATATTTCCACCCTCATAGTTGATTATAACAATTAAAAGGCTGTTGAAGTAACAAGATGTCTATGATCAAGCAGTTTATATTTCCCAGTGACAACTGCATGGCAATTAATTACACAACTGAAGTCAGATTCTGATAAAAAATTTAAAAAGTATCCAAAATCCAGTAGCTGAGTTTTCAAAATCCAGTATTCCAGGCATTGGGGTACCACTATTTACTATTCAAAAATTGTAAAACACTCCTGGGGCATTGTTATCCACTGTGAACATGTCAACAGCTTTCTTGCATAGCTAGGTCCTACCCATACCAGAAGGAGCAGGAAAAGAAAATAATCTTCATTTACAAAATTAGAAATGGAAAGATGGAGGTGGTCAACAGGAATGAGAGAAGGACAATGGAAAGACCATGCATTAATTCACACTTTCTTGCACTAACTTCATCAAATCTATGTGGTAGAAAGTGTGATCTAACAGTTCCCAGGGAATAGAAAGACACTGAACCTTGGAGGGATGAACAATTGAGTTCAGGGAAAACTGGTACAAAGAATATAGATAGAATTTTATTAGTTCTGTCTTGCTTTGGGATTTCCCTGATTATCTCATTTACCAAATAGTGTAACAGCATCATATTCATATGCAACTTCCTACTTGTCTTTACAATTTACCTTCTCATATTCTCATCTGCTCAAGACCTAATGATTTAAAATTTTATTGTATAAAAATGGTAATTATTTAGTAGGGTCACCGTGGGAAATGTCCAGCGAGAGACAGAAAACTGGTGATCAAGACCTTCTGTAAGTTTTCAATGAACAGTGTGTACATTGATATGATTAAGCAAGATTTAATATTCCATTAAGAATTTGTCATGCTAGATACTTTTAGTTATATTTTCATGTTTTGTCTTCACTTCCCCTCATACAAGAATTTTTTTTTACATATACACATATTAACATATTTCAAAGTTATGGATCTGCACTGTCTAATACAGAAACCATTAGCCATATGTGGTTACTGAGCACTTGAAATGTGGCTACTACAAATTGAGGTGTGCTGTAAATATACATAATAAAAACCAGACTTTAACGACTTTGTCCAAAAAAAGTAAAATATTTAATTAATAATTTTATATTGGTTACAGTTTGAAATAATATTTTGGATATATTTTAAATAAAATATATTATTATAATGAATTATTTTGACTATTTCTTTTTACTTTTTTATTGTGGCTACTAGAAATTTTTAAGTTACATATGTGTTTTGCATTATATGTCTATTGAACAGTGCAATTATAAGTGCTTGATAGCAAACACAATGAGGAAAGCCCTATAGCTAAGCAGAGGCACTCTGGCAATCTGCACCCATCCCCCACTTACTGTAAGTGATTTCTTAAGTTTTCATAAAGCCAGAATGTTTTTGAAGTCCAGATATCTCCATGCAGACTTACAATTTTTTCCCTTCTTAGCCTAAACCAGTGATTCTCAAACTCAAAGCATGTGAGAATTAGAATGGCAGACATGAAAGCACATGTATTTCTTGTATTCATTAAGCAATGTTCAAGGGTTCTTTTAATTATATGTATAAGATGTGACTCTTTTATATACCAGTTAGAAAAAAAAAAAAAGAAATTTAACAATGAAACGTATGCTAACCACAATCCCATCTTTCTAGTATGATACTTTGTACAAATGAAATTATACTAAATATGGGCCATCACTTTTAGGCATGCTATTTAACAAGGTATGTCTTTTTTTACCTTGGTAAACCATTTGATGATCTGGCCTATGAGACTGGTTTCCAAAAACTGGAGTGGGAAGTGCAGCACATTATTCAACAGCTGAGTAAATAAGGTTTGAGAAGCAGCCAGGGAGCCTCTGGTGATGATATAAGCTCCAGAGCAGACAAGGAGACCTAAACACACATTATTATCAGGATAATATTAATCTCTTAAAGAAATTACGTGTTTTAATTCTCAAAAGGTTGTTTATAATAACATTTTAAAATTTAAAACCAAATTTGGTCAGTAATTGTGGACCGAACTAAACATAAATGTATATGGTTCATTGGAAATAGACAGACACTGCTGATGGTTGGACATGCTTCCCCACAGAGATGTCCTCATTCAGGGTCATAGCTCCTATATAGAAATGCACAGAAGATAAAAGAATAATAGATCAACCTAGGTCGTGGAATTTTAGCAAACTATTAATTTTATGATATCCTGTGGAACAATGTGGTAGTCACCAGTATTGTTAGTCAAATAGTTATAGTTCTTTCAGCTTCTAGGTACATGGTAAAGTTTAATTTTCTGTTCCCCTTCTGGTCGATGGAACCAAATGAATAGATCTGAACAGTGAATTACGAGAGAAGAAACATATGCCACTTCCAGATTAGAGCATTTAATTGCTGGTGTCAGACCTGCTACAGCTCCTATTCCCCTTGCACAGTGCCTGCCAACATTTAAATGATGTCGGATTGTTCCTTCAACTTGGGTCCCTAGGATAAGCAGAGTTCCTTTCCTGACCTACAGTGGACACATGGTATGAGTGAAGAATAAAGTTTTTGGCATGGTAAGCTACTGAGATTTGGTTGGCCAGAGGGTTGTTCCTGTAATAACTAAAAAAGCAGATAACATATACAAAAACTTGCAGCATTAGTGGAAGAGGTTGGAAAACAGTTAGTAGAACACATTAACTGTTAGCTGCACCTGACAAAATATGCAAGAAAGAGACAACCTCATAAAAGAGCTATCCAGCATGTAAGAAGAAATGGAAGGAAAGAGTCCCCAAATTGGGAAATTTGTAGCTGAAAGAAGAAATGCTTTGTTACAATAATTGATTCAAAGATGGAATATGACTCAAATTGTTTCAAGCAGAGTAATTTCATGAACTTCTATAGAAGTAAGTTCTTTGAAAGGTACATTTCCATCACCATGTGAAGCCTGAACTGAAACCAATGAGGAAAATAAATAGAGATGATAAATTAAGAGAGCCATGGACACTTTATCTGAGCCTCTGGTTGAAGTGTGTTTAAAGATCCCTGCCTGAGCTTTTCAACTTTGGGGTAAATTTCCATGTTACTTCAGCCAGTTTGTTGTTGAGTTTGAACTGATACACAACTGCTCAATTACATTCTAATACACAAAATTGATAATAAAAGTGTGTTGCCAATATGATCCTTGTTCCTTTTTAGGTGTCATGTTTAAAACAAAACAAATCAAATATAGTTGACCTTCATCACCTTAAATCCTTTTAGCTCATTTCTTCATATTTTAAAATAATATCATATACTCTTGTTAACTGATTTCTCAGTCTTAAATATTGTATTTTCCTTCCTCCCTCCCCCATCTTTTCTTCTTCCCCTTTCAAAAATAGGTTACCCCAGAGGGGCAGTGGAAGGGGAGAGGGAGGAGGAAAAAGGAGGACTTGGTAAAGGGATATGAAAATCAACTACATTGTATATTGAAAAATTAAATTTAAAAAATAAAAAATAAAAACAACATCAACAAAAAAATAGGTTAGCCTTTTTTTCTCAAATATTCAGTATTTATGTTACTACTAAACAGGTATTATTCATGAAGTTCAGTACATCTATTGTGCTTGTGCTACTATCTTTATTCTCAACACTTCAATAGCCAGCAAATCTCTTCTGAATATATTCAAACTCATCAGATATTCTATTATTTCTTTCATCCAGTTTAGCCCCCACCCCTCTGCAACACAAACTGCCCTCCTGGAACCCTCTGTCTTTTTGTTCTAAATTAGAATGGTTGCTGAAACAGGCATTTGTAGTCTTCAGTTATGGAAAATACGTATATTTTAAAAATGTTATGTACTTGATAATTTTCTCCTCAACATACTGAAAATTTTATATAAATGTTGAACTTCTTGAATTGTTCCTCTAATTTCTTCTTATCTATCATTTGCCCTCTCTGTTTTCAGTGGTGTACATTTGAGATAATTTCTTCCAATTTATCTTCTTACATTGTACAATCTTTTAAAATTTCTATAGTCTTTTCAAGAACTTTCTTGTTCTCAGATTGAACTTATTTCAGCATATTCTTCACCTACTGTATGGATGCAATATTTTGAATCTTTGAAGATACTGATGAGACCTTTTTAAGGTCTAATTCTATTCCAAATATTATTGCTTTACTTTTGAGTTTGGTGGCTCTATTCATTGACTCTTATTTATGCTGTTGGTTTAATTAAAATGTATGACCATCCATCATTATCAGTTTAAAAATATAAGGGAAAGATGTAGTTAGTTAATACAGGTGCTTGATGTGACTTTCTTCTTCCATTGTATACTCTAATTTTCCCCAACATTTCTCTCCCCTGAATGGACAGATATGTCCCTGGAAGTCTTCATACTGAGATCCAGACACGTAGGCTAAGGCTTCTCCAAGAGGCACAATAAGGAAACTTTCTTCTATGTATGCCACACATGAGAGAAACTCTACGAAGTTACTTCAAAAGGTTCATGAAAAGATAGAATTAAAAGATAATACGAATCTTTCCATGAGCTTTTTGAAGACCCCTCATAACTTCCTCTTTAAACATCAGCTTTCTAGTTTTCATCGTACTGCTGCTGTGCCAGGGGCTGTATACATTGGTGCCGCTGGCAGGTGTTCTAGGAAAGGCTGACAAGCCAGCAGAACCATGGTCTGGTGAATTACTTTGATTATGTCCATGAAACTCAGTTCTACTCTCTGTACCTGTAACCAGGAGTTTAGCTCTTTTTCATGGCTCAATAGAACATCTCCCCTTCTGTCATACCGTCTCCAGTATCTGTTCTTGGCTTCTGCCCTTGGCTCTCTATCAGTATAATCATTTATGTAGAAATCTATCACCCTGAAATTCCCTAAAAGCCTTTTCTTTAATATTTATTCACTATCATTTCAGTGAAATTTTGTGAGATAAGTAAATGATCCACTTGGCCATTTAATTTGGAAGCAGCAGTGTAGTCCTTAAACACTACACTTGGAAAATAAGGTGCCTATATTTTACACATCGAGTTGGAGAAAGGAAGTTCCTAACAGTGATATATAAAACACAGTAGATTAGGGATGTGCAGAGGCAGAATGTCCTAGCGATTGAAACAGCTGAGGCCCAAGAAAAAAAATGTTCAGGGCTACTTCTTTTTTTAGAAAATGAGGTAAGATCTTTATTACTGTTATAAAATATAGATGTAACATTTTCTGCTTCAGTACTCCAGTTTTGTTTGAATGTTAACCTTCTATATTATCCATAGCAGACCTCCAGTATTAACTTGTGAATGTGCTGTTTGTGCTTTAAAGTTAAAAAAATGTGAGCTATGCTGATGTCTGTGGATAAAGTCTGCTCTTGATTGGACCAGGTTTCATAAGATGTAGCTGTGGTGTGCTGAAAAAAATCAGAAATTATAGATTTTCATGTCTTAGGCTCACCTTCCCTATGGAAATGAAATTTACAATTGCATTTAATAGTGTTTGAGAAAAAACTGAAATTTTTTATATGTAAAAATTAAAAGTGAAGAAGAAAAAATTATAGAGATCTGTATTGTAATAACTGCAAGAATAATTGTAATAGTAACTGCCATAGTATTGTAATGACTGTAAAGACCACTCTAAACAAAAAATCAATCAGGAAAAAATGTTTATCATTAAACTGTGCATAATCTCTTGCCTTCATTACAAAATATTTCCTATATTTACTGATGGTTAATAAAAATTAAACTTTATACAAGTAATATTGTGGATACTAAACCTGCATACTTTATATTCTATAGGAAATGCTATATGCTCACTTAAAACATTCTTCTAAAGTTGTTGAATCTACTCTAAAGCTGTAACATGAATTCACTGGATTGGTATGAGTTTAACCCTCATGGGTATATGTGATATACATAGATATAGAGATTCATGTGTATTTGGATATTTCTTTTTCTGCTAAATAATCTAGACCTCTATATCTAAATTTTTCTCATTACGTAGCAAACTGCAAGTTGATAAACTTGGCTGTCACTGATTCAAAACCAAACACATTGTAAAGTCCTGTTCTTTCTCACTATAGATAATCTCATTCTAGTTATTAACATTTATTTCCCCAATGTTGTTAACAATAACAAAACAAATATAAATCTGTCTTATAATATTTGTTTATCTTCTGATGGAGACATTTATAAGCAGTACTATGGCCATACAATAAAAGTAAGATGAAAAGAAGTGAAAAGAGAAGCAAAGCCCTAAGTTCTAAATTTTTAAATTTTATCTTCATTTTCTATTACCCAAAGCATGTATCTCTCTGTTTTCCCTTATGAATATCCTTACATATCATGACTTCCACTAGATGGCTCTATTATTTTCTTATTTGAATCGCTATCACTCTCTCTCAAGTTGCCTTCCTTTCTTCATATAAATGCAACAAATTGTTTCTATTTTTAAAATTTTCCCCTTAATTATACTATACCTGGGAGTATCCTTCTTATTCTTTCAAATTACCTAACTTCTTTGAAGGACTTAATGTATATATAATGTATCTTTTCTTTAATTCTTAATTATTTAATTCTCTACAATCTGCCTTCTTTTTCCACCCCATTGATGATGTTTCCTTGACTATAATCGGGGGTCTTTTCTCAATTTTCGTTCTCCTTAACGTAACTGCAGCATTTCAGGACCATTGCAAACTTTACTTTCCTGAACCACTACCTTGTTTTTCTTTCTTTTTTTTTTGGCTTGTTACATTGTACTTTCTGGCTACCTTGGAAATCAGCATATCATAGTATGGAGTTTCCTAAAGTATATTCTGTGGAATCCAAGCTGCTCAAGATGTTAAGGGACAACACCTGAAAAAATAAAATTCCATGGTCAAATGGGATTTGAGAAACATTGGGTTAAACAGAATCAAACAGGTCCATTTATTGTAGAATATCTCAAAATTTTTAATGAAGGAAAAAGAGGGAAGATTTCAAACTCATAGAGGAATATAGTTCTTAGTTTCTCAAACTTATTGAAATAGAATGCTGTGTTTGTGGAGCATCTCATTACTGCTCATGTAAAACCCTTTTGGAAATATTAATTTAGTGGTAAGAACATAAGCTTAGGAATCTAGTAGACATGGATCCAAATCTCACCTCCAAAACTTACTAGTCATAGGACTTTGATTATATTATTTGTCTTCTCCATTGTTAAGTATTAACTAACTTATTGCACTCTTGCTATATGCTCAGCACTTTTCTACATACTTGATACATATTATCTAATTCAATCACTGGAACAATCTTTGGGTAGGGAATATCTACATTTTACAATTTATAAAACCAAAAGTTTAAGTAACATACCCAAAGTTAAGGAGTTACTCATTAGTATGTTAAATGAATTAATGTACTAGTTTAAACCATACGGAATTGCCATTTTTGTAGGTCAGAAAAGGCTAAATACAGCCAATTTCATTTGGTTCTACCTCTGTAATTAAAACTCTTTGGGTTTCCAGGCACAGAGAAAGCATTCACTTTATTGTGGTGGTTGTTCCATCTCTTTCTCTTTCTCTGACCGGGAACCGTTCAACTTCTGTGAAGCCAGTCCCCTAATCGGTTCTACACAGATATTCTTCAAGAATCTGTCATTCACTTTTGTGGTTCTTAAACCTCATTCACTGTGATCACATTTATGTTTATGGCTTCATTATTTTCTCTATAGAATGATTTCAGATCTAAGTAGAACCACAGAACTACAAATGTTAGAACTTCAAGGAAATGTAGAAATTATATAGTCTAAGCCCTTCACTTTTTACAAATAAGGAAACCTACTTTTCAAACTTCCAGATATGCATTTTAGTCTGTCTACTGGGGGGGGGAACAGTGGAAAAATGTAATAACACTTCCCATTAAATGTGCCCCAAATCGAATTCACCATTTCTCTGCTCCACCAATTAAAGCTTCCTCTTGGTTTCTTCATTTTGGTCGTCATTGTTCTCCCAGTTACCCAATCTAAATCTCATAATCATCACTGATGATGCCCTTTACTCACTCATCCTCAGATCAGCAATTCTTATATATGTTTTCACTGCAATGTCCTTCCTATCCATTCCTTTTGTCTAATTTCATTGAATCTCTCTGCCAATTGTTCATTCATTCATTCATCATGTATTTATTCAGTTCTCTTTTGTTCCTAATTGGAGCACTGGACTAGATGCTTTGGGCAACACAAACATGGGTCAGATAAGAGATCTTTCTGTACCAAATTACTTCCCCAGACTCCTGAATATACTTGATTATTCTTCCTCTACCAACCCCAACTTCTCCCTGGTCTGTCTAACTTTAGTCCTTACAAAAAAACCCATATTTTTATCATCATTGCTTATTTATTCTTGGTCTAAACTATAACTCCAATTATATCACTTCATTCCTAATTTCCCAAAGTGTTCCACTTGCATTTCAAACTATCATGTTCAACATATCTCCCAACCACCTTCCCACCTTTAGATCTCCTACGGCCCTACCAATAACCTGAAGACTATTCCACTTGCACCCTCACTTTTGCCTGACTTCCTTCTTATCTTCCTCATCATGTCTTTGCTCACACCTTTCTATCTGCCTCGACCACCTTATTTCCTTCTCTGTGATGTCAATATAACAAAATGCTGTCCATCCTTTTAGTGTCACCTCAAATGCCAAGTACTGCTTACAAAACTATTAATTTCTCAACCAAGTACGGCCTTCTCCTGCTCTGAATACTCATAGTGCTTTCTTTTACTACCTTTACTGCAGCTATTGTTTACCATGTAGTTTGTGCAACTGACCTAGGCACCATTTGGCTTTAAACTTCTTAACAGACTCACCTATTGATCTTTACATAATTCACAACCCTCACACATACAGAGAATGGCCATGTGGTCAGGACTTTTGAATCCTGCATGACTTAACGTATAAGTCTCAGTTTCCTCAGCTGTAAAATGAGGGCAATAGCACCCTCCTAAATAGGTATTGTCAAGATTAAATGAGACAAATATATAAATTATTTAATGTGGGCCATGTAGCTGATACCTACAAGTTTTGGTTTAGTCTCTCAAATATGGTGAATTGAAAACATATGCTTTGAATTATCCTCAAATATTTGAAAATTATGTCATAGGTTTTATTTGAAATAACATGATTTTATGTGCTTGAGTTCAAATCAATTACATCAGAAAGAGAAAAGAGAAGCAGCTGGACATTTTTTTTTTTACCTTGTATTAATCCCAATAATCCATAGATACTGAGTTTGTTGCTTTTTATTTTCTTCCATTCTATAAATTTGTTCATGTGTTTTGCTTCTTCTGCCCAGGCACTAAGCCATAGATTCTATCTAATGCTCACCAAATTCTGCCCTAGGTAAGTGGCCACAACCAGCCACACCCAGTGCCAACCAAAGGCTTGGAGGTACTGCAGAATAATTGAGAACTTCATCTAAAGGCAAACTGATATAAAATTAAGTTACTGAGAAATATCAGAATGTGGCACACCATTTCTGACTAGGTTTCTTTACCAATAGGTTCTAATTAGCATCAACTAAATAAACAGCATGATGTAGGACTTCAAAGCTGTACTTTAAAGTCAGACAAGCTAGATTTAAATCCTATTCTAACATTTCTTAAGCTATGTGATGTTGGTCAAGTTACTAACTCCTCTAACTCTCATATTACTCATCTGTAAGTTGAAATAATAACGGTAGCCACCTTACAAGTACATGTAAATTGTCAAGCACATTCCTGAGCACTTAAAAGTAAGTGCTCAATTAATGTTCATTGCTATCATTAGTAAACAAGATATAAATAACTAAGTAACTAGATAACATGTAATCCTATCTAAATATCATTGTAATATCCGACAATTTAATTTAATTTAATTTCTTCAAACTATTATGTAACAACCCTCCTTAAATTAAATAGAAAATCTATAGCGTTTATTAATAATGTAATGTAATCTTCTATATTTGGGTGATAAATAACAAATAACATTAGTTCTTCTCTTGCTTACCCCACCAATAGGGATCTGTTCTTGTTTCACGGAGAACTGTTTCCCTTGATCCAGGGAGGGCCTGATAAAGCAAAACAATCCACTTTTTAGGTTTTAGATCAACCAAACATTAAAAAGAAGTATACATTCTCAACCATTTTGTTGCATTTTCTTTACTTCCTTACCTTTACAGCAATCTGGCTTGCCCTGATGATAACATTTCTCCTTTAGTCTTATCAGAGGGAGACTGTTTATTCTCCCATCCCCCACATAACTTAGGGACAGGGCATGTTGTCTGATTTTTCACTGTTCCAAATAATTATCCTTCAAATTTGAGCCGAGTCCCTGGATTGTTAAAGCTAATGCCATCTTGCTGTGCCATAACTCTATTCCTGTTCATCTACTCACTTCCTGGCATAGACTAGCATCTACTTAATTCCTGGAGTATCGGAGGACTACTGTCAGTCCCAATCTTCTTACTTTGTTCTTCCACCATCCTGTGTAATGGCATAACTTACACTGACAACTGAATTAAACTCAATCTCTTCCCAAGTTTCATGGCCTTCATACTTCCAGGGTCCTTCATCTTCATTCTACTTTGGCCATCAGCTTTCATGACCTTAGACCATGAGTCTTACTACATGAAATTAACTCATCTCTGAAAACCTCTAAATATTTCAGTCTCTGGCCATAACCTGTTCTATTTCTAAATTGTTAATTCAGTTACTCCTACTACCTTTGTTTGTTTTTTTTTTATTCCACCTAGATTTCCAGTTATCAGACCCAACTTTCTATAGTCTTTGCCCTCTTGGACAATCAATGATCCTGATTTACCTGGGATTTTCCTGTTTTTAACATTGGCTGTCCCTGAAGTCTGTACCTGAGGGAAACTCCTCAGTCCCGGTCAAATCTGCTTCCTTTTTCTATTTCCTTCATTATTCAGCCTATACTTCATGACTGTCATTTCATTCAAACTGGAGTAATATTCTGAACCCCCATTCCATGCTTTCCTTCCATTAAAACTCTCTGTTAGAACTCACATGTCAGTCTTGGTCACACCTACTCCTGTGAAGTGCTGCTGCAAAAAATTGGTTCCACCACAAATTAGTATCTTCCTTCTACCTGGATTCTCAATAGTGCCCAGAAATCTTTGCATCACTCAGAAGGGGGCCTCACATCCTACTTCATGGAGAAAATAGAAGCAGACAGTGAAGTCAGTGACCAAACTTTTACATTTATTTGTATTTCCACCCAGCCTTTCTGATTCTCTCCTGCAATAAACACAGGTAGTTCCCTCCTTAGATCTAAGGATAACACTATGACCTAAATCCCACTCTGTGCCACTTTCTCAAAACAAGTTTATTAGTTATGTTTCCACACTTTCCTGTTAATGAGTCACCTGATTAAAAATACAGATTATAAAATTTCTCCTCTAGAAATCTGCCTTTTAAACAAATAATCTAAGGAATTCTTATCTTACGGCAAGTCTGAGAAACACTGGATTGCTCCCTCTCTTTTCCAATCTTCACCTTCTTCCTTTCTACTGACTCCTTCCATCAGCCTACAGAGATGAACATTCTTCACATTTTAAAACCAATACCATCACTACAAAAACAATCCCACTCTCAACTCTATGTCCTCCTTCAGTTACTATCCTATTTCTTGCCTTTCTTTTGTAGCCAAATATTTTTCTGCCAAATCACCTTTTCCTCCTCAAAATTTCTGGCACCTGGCTGGGTGCCAGTCAACTCTTTATGGCCATATCCATTGAATACCTTGAAAATTATTTCACTTAAACTCTCCTTGACATTTGCAATTGTTGACTGCTCCCTTGTTTAAGGGTCTCTTCCTTTTACTTTCTTTTACTACCATACTTTTGTTATTTCCTCCCAGCACTGTGGCCCTCCATTAGTTTCTCTTTATGCTTTTTTTCTCTCTCTTCTTTTAATGTGTAAGTTTCCTTGGGCTCAGTTCTAGTCTTTAATGCCTTTGTATACTTCACATTCTCCTGAGTAATCTCATTCACTCCCATAGTTTCAATAACCTTCTTCTTTGTGGATGACTCTTAAATTGGAATCTCTAGCCCAAATCTCTCCCCTGGGCTCCAGATCCACAGGTGAAAGGCCTACATGCCATCTACTTTATCTCTGCTTGCTTGTCTCACTCATACCCTAAACTCAACCAGTTATTTTCCTATCTCCTCTAAAGTTTCCTCTGGCTTTGCAAAGAGTGACAATACTTCCTCTGTCTCAATCATGGCATATTATCAACCAATCACCAAGTACTTGTCAATTCCACCTTCTAGATATCTCCAGAATTATATTATTGGAGAAATGGTTGGAAAATACCAAACATTATGAAGAAGAGCAAGAAGAAAGAGGAGGAGGAGGAAAGACAAAGAAAGAAGAGGAAAAAGAGAAGAAAATGGATCCATAATCCTACATTCCAGAGACAAACCACGCTAACATGCTTATGAATATTGCTGTAAAATTTTCTCGGTATGTGTATTGTTGCTCTGTAACTGGTCTTTAAAAAAATTATACATGGTCTTTGCTACTCAATATATAAGAACATCAAATATCCTTCCATAACGGCATTATATTTTATCATTTTACTATAATATCATTTATTTAACAACGTCAATAGTTATACTATTTGCAGTTTTTTCTACTTTAATTAAATATTGCTGTAATCATCATTCTCTCATTGTCCCTTGTAATAAATTTCCATAAACACACAATCATGGGGTAGTCATTTGATATATTTGCTATCAAACTGACGTCTGGAAATACTGAACCATTGCACACATCCCTCAGCATATCATGAGACGTCCCCACTTCTCCATGTTTTCCATTTTGTTTATCAGAGGGAAAAATACCTTATTTGATCAGCATGGTAGTTTTTCCCTTCCTGTGTCTAGCACTAGTGTCAAGAAACAATTTGTGGGAGGTTGCAGTACATGCCTTTTGTAGAACAGCTTCAGCATCAGAGAAAGATACATTATTTAACAGATACTTTAGTTGGAATAGCTCCTGGTGTGTGATTTGGGTTAATTACTGTCATCATCCTTCAAGCCCCTGGCATAGCTTCTATTTGGATAAGCAAATTTAGCATTGGTACTAAGCCAAAAATTAATTCTCAATGTTTCTGGACATAAAATCCTATGAAATCCAACTGTTAAAATGGAACTAAAGGTTCCTAATTAGACATAACTAACAAAAACCAATAATTTATTGGACACTTTACAGAAAGGTATTGCTTTTCCAAACTAAAAGGTTATTTATTCTTTTCCACAAAAATACCACATGTGGTTCTGGGCACTTTGTTGTGAATAACAGTTTTCATTTGAGTCTCTTAAAAGAGCAAATTATTTTATGCTGGTAGAGAAGTTCTAAAAATGAGTCTTGCTCTGCCCTTCAGAAATCCTCAGGAAAATTGGCACAATACCCATTTACATATCTTTGTATAGATTATATAAAATTAACATACTGAAGCCATTAACCCCAAATTGAACACACAATTGCAAGGTATTGAGTATGTATGGGAGGATTAAAGTGACTAAGAATATCTGGCACAAAAGCCAGAAGAGGGGCAGTATATATACTGTGATACTAACATTCCCAGTTTATTTCATTCCCGGAAGATGGGAATAGAGATTTAAGAAGATAATTAATATATACTGTGTAAATTTAGACTAGAAGATGAAAAAATAAAATGTGAAATCAGTTCAGAATATTCTAATTCCTATTAGAAAACTGAGCTAATATCAATAAACTAACTCTAATTCGTAAATTTTGAAAGAAGAAATTTTCAGACATTATTCTATTCAATCCCCTTTCTTTTTGCCTCATTCCTAATGAGCAGTTAGCCGATTTCCCCATGAACCTTTTCATGAGGAAGACTCCATGTATTCTATCTCAGTACACCCCATTGTGGAGAGGCTCTAACTGTTGAAAAGTTCCTGCCTGCTTACATCCTTTAATCCCTAGTCTATTCTAATTCTGTACTAATTGGAAATAATTGGGTAATTCTAAGGAATAGAAAATTAGGTTGAAAAGTTAGGGGCCGGCCCAGTGGCGCACTGCTACAGTGCGCCGCTTGGGAGCACGGCAGCACTCCCGCCGAGGGTTTGGATCCCACATACAGACCGGTTCCCGTTCACTGGCTGAGCGAGGTGTGGGAGTGACACCGAGGATTGCGATCCCGTTGCCGGTCCTGGTCCGGTACGGGCGCGACACTGAGGGTTGCGATCCGTTGCCGGACACGAAAAAAGACAAAAAGGAAAAAAAAAAAAAAGTTAGGAAAATTCTCACCATGTAATACTACCTTATCAATATGGGGGTACTTCAAAAAGTTCGTGGAAAGATTCATACCATCTTTTAATTCTATTTGTCCACAAACTTCTTGAAGTACCCTCATAATAAAGCCGATAAAAGAATGAAAGCAAGAATAGAAAATAACATAGAAAGTAATATACTAGGACAGCCAAATAATTGGAAAAATTAAAATAGGTCTCTCAACCATAAGATAAAAAAATTTAATTCCTATGGTGAAAAACAAGAAAAGATCAATGTGTGGACCTTGCTGATTCATGGTTAAAACTAACTAGTGTTATCACTGTCCACAAAAGTAAGCTCGACTCTGGGTTGTGTTGATGAGAATAAGACCTATTGGAACTGAGGTGATCGTGCCAATCTATTCTTCGTTTAAGAAGTAAGTTTCAGAACGCTGGTTCCAGTTTGAGTCTCTGCAACTTAAAAATGTTTTAGGTACCATTTCTGCAAACAAATCTTTATAGGGATTGAGTTTCCTTTTTCAAGGATAAATAGAGAAAATGCTTTCTCAGAAGTGGTTCACAGAAATTTCAAGGGGTTCAATTTAGGTATTATGATTAATAGTGATTTTATAAATAAGGAAAATTGATTCATTGCAGAGGAAAATGTATAATTAAGCTTACAACAGTATTGGTTTTTAAGTTTAAGATTTTATCAAGCAACTTAGTGCACAGTGAGACAATACACAGGTGAAAGCTCTTTTTATGATTTAGAGATGTGTCTACCCCATAGCACATGGATTTCAAAGTATGTTTCAGTGCTTCTGAATTAGCTTTTCTTGGAGATCCTTAAAAAATGATACTCATTTAAATAAAAGATATTAAGTTACACTAGTCAAAAAATAAAATAAATGATGGATTAGAAAATCTTTGAGTGTTCTTTTAGTCTCTATTTATTTATCCATTTAACAAATCCATTTATTAAACACCAATTTCTGTGCCATTCTGTGTTCTAGCTGATAATAGAACATGAACAAACAGATAAAAATTCCTGCCCTTATGCACTTATAACCCAAAGGTAGGAAAAAAGACAAAATAAAAGTAAATCAGTAAATTATCAGTACGCTGGAAATTAATGGGACTAACAATTTGGGAAGGGGGTAAGAAGTACTGTGATATAAAACAGGGTGGCTAAGCAAGTCTTCATTGATGAGGTAACATCTGAGCAAATACTTATAGAAGTCAGGTGAGCAAGCCAAATGGTTATCTGTGAAAAGTATGCCCTACACAGGAGATCAGAAAGTAGAAAGGCCGTGAAGTAGAGGAATGCTTAGCTGTTCCAGGAATGGCAAAGGGTCAGTGTTGCTGGAGCTGAGTAGTGAGAGGTGAACTTCAGGAGGTTCTGACATCAGAAAGTTAAACCGGCCCAGGTCCTGTAGGTTTTCACACATCCTTGTAAGAATCTGAGATTTTACTCTGAGATGTGAATTCTTTGGAAGTTTGGGGCAGAAGAGTGATATGATCTGACATATTTGTAAGAGAAACACTCTGGATGCTACACTGCAAACAGCATATTTGGCGCAAGGATGGCAGCAGGAAGTCCTGTAACAAGGTAATTACAATAATCCAGGTGAGAAACGATTGTGATTTGCACAAAGATTGCAGCTATTAAGGTAATGAGTACTGACTGAATTCTGGATTACTGGATATATTTTGAAGATACAGCCAATGGGATTTGATGATGGACTGGATGTAGAGTCAGAGAGGTCAAGAATGACTGCAAGATATTTTTACCTGAATAACTGGAAGAATGGCATTGCCCTTAGCTGAGACGGATAAGATTGCATGTGGGGCAGGTTTGCATATGGTGTGGGAAATCAAGAGTTCTGTGTTGAGCATGTAAGTCAGAGGTTTCATTTAGACATTAAAGGAGAGATGTTGAGAGGGTCAGCTGGCTGTCCAACGCTGGAGTTCAGAGGGCAGGTCTGGAGAAGAGATATTAACTTAAAGATGTTAGTGTATAGAAGGAATTCAAAGTCATGAGACTGGATGACATCATCATAGAAAGACACCACCAAGATAACAGATAAACAGTGCAAAGTTTTTATGATCAATGAGGAAAAATTTAGTTGACTTACTGAGTCAGCTAAACCTCATATGCACACAAAGCTCCAACCTGCAGCACCCACACTGTCCGCATGTCCTTAGCATACAAGATCCTTTAAAAAACTATGCTATCTATCCTAAGTGAATCATTGCAAATATATGACACGATACACTGTACCCACAAAAATGTACAAGTAGATGTTAAATAAATAAATTCAAGGTTTTATTCAAAGTCATATCTACAAAATTCTGAGCTAAAGTGCTTTCTTCCCCATAATCTATCCCAATTCTCCATTTTAATCATTTTGACCAGTGGCCGCTCCCTATAACTCTAGCCACTTATTTTTTAATTCCCTTATAACTATTATTTTCTTTTATCTTTCAGCTTCCTGTTTGGGCAACTGCTAAGAGAAATATTGGAGGAAAAGCTGTTTAGGCTAATTAGCCTCAGTCACTGGTTATTTTAGTAATCTACAAAAAAAATTTAAAAAATGAAGCTTAATATAACAAAATCCAATCCAGGCCAAAGTTTGACTATTTTTATCCCTCTCTCCCTTTCCTTTCCTTCCTTCTTTCCTTCCTTCTTTCCTTCCTTCCTTCCTTCCTTCCTTCCTTCCTTCTTCCTTCCCTCCCTCCCTCTCTCCCTCCCTCCCAGAAAGAAAAGACCACAGCAATATGTTGAACTTTGAGAAGGAGAGAACAAACCTAAGGATACTAGAGATGGGAGGAAGGGAGGGAGGGGATTTTAGAAGTGACAGGTCAGGTAAACGGCATAAAGAGATATCACAATTTGTAAGAAAGAATATGCTAATAATAAATAATAAAAATTTAAAAAGTAAACAATAGCAAATTCCACAGCTTTCAAAAGATACACTATTCATATTTTGTGATAAATTAAGTATTAAGCATATTACCTGCTTTTAGAGCTGTATTTTCCAAAGTAAATACAATCTATATTTCATGAGGCCTTTAAAATAAATGACCAAAAAAAGAGACACTGGCTTACAGCATTCCAAATCATCCTGTTAACTCCTGAGGAGATACACTTCCAGTAGAAACAGTGGAGTCAGATTCACCTATTCAACAAACATCTACTGAACACCTGATTTTGCCTAGCATGAGGCTACCTAAGTGCTGGGGATAGAGAAAATGACAGACCCCATCCTCAGTCTAATCCTAAGATGCACTCAGAGACATCTCTTTCCTACACACAAAGCATAAATTAGTACTTAGACTGCCTGGGAAGGCAAGGAATCACTTTCAAAATTGCTAGCCATGAAGAAAAGAGGAGATGCTTTTTTTCTTAAGAATGGCTACAGTCATCTGATGATGTGTCAAATATTTTTAAATGCATCCACAAATAGAATATTTGTGATATGAGAAAGGAATAACAGCAAGGAATAAAAAAAAATAACAGTGCACAATTAATGTGTGTTAGCTTAGGTCCTTAGGTCCAAAAGGGGAATACATCATCAAAATGACTTTGTTCTTAAATTTCATGGCATTAAAATAATAAATTACTCTGATTTTGATACAAAATCATTTTGATTTCATATTTTTATGACCATTATATCCAGGTAAAGCATAATGCAAGTTAATGGCTATCAGTTCATGCAAAAATACTGAGACATAGCCCATTATTTCTTCTTTTACCCTGAAATTATAAAATAGGTAACTGGTTTTAGTTTGTTCACAGTGATGTTCTGGAAAAGTATAAGAAAAGAATCATGATATGATGGTATACGTGACACCCTGTCTATAGCTGTAAACACAGATGATGGCACATCCAACACTTAGAGTAGGCAAGGTTGATCTCTATGGAATATTAAGCTAATGCTGGATTTCAAACATCCCTGTGTCCTATGCATTAGATAAGGATCAAACCACTTCATGAACTTTTACATGTCTATGAATCTTAATTTAAAAATCAGGACTACAGTAACAAAAATTAGTAAATAAAACAAATTGTTAATTCTTAAGAGTTGGACACATGTATTTCCCCTTTGCCTTTCCCCAGATTCTTTTCCTTTTGTTTCTCTCCCTCAATACACTATATTACATCTCGGATGTTTAAAGTATTTATTATTTATTTCACATGGATTTATGCTCCCTGTTCTTAGTCTAAAAGTAGGGAGAATGTTTAGACCCATTATATTCTAGACCTGGAACAGAGTTTATAAATCATCTAAACTCTTATTTTATAGATGAAGAAACATACCCCAAGGCATTTTAAGTTTTTCTTAAAAATCAGAAATAAACTTGTGATGTGTATGTAGCATTGTATTTGTTCCTTTCCTAAAGAAAGAAAGGTGCCCAGGCCCTGACTTATAGCAGGATGAATGAAAAAGAATGTACACAGAAAATCAGACAATTAATGGACTTTCTAAATGGACAAGCATACTGTATCTTAAATTTATTTTTCTTTGCATCCTTACCTTTTTCTTGTTCACCGGAGATCTGAAGCAAATTAGTGAGGTTTTTGGTTTTAGAGAGCAGTTCCTGGTATGTTCCCATTTGTGCTACTCTGTCACTTTCCATTACAACAATAAGATCCATCTGTGGCAGAAGTGTGAGGTTGAATGTCACTAAAACACGAGTCTGAAAAACACAGTGTTTCATTCTGTAGGTTACCAAAAAATGGCATAACTGATCTATTTTTAAAAAGGCCACAGTCACTTTTTTTTTTTGCTTTTATTATTTCAGAGTGCAATTTTTGGTAGGTGACAGTTTAAGGCAGCATCTATATATTTCACAACGAATAAACATGCTGCTAGATGAGAAAATAGTTTTCAAATGTGATTTTAACCCTTTGATTCAGGTATTTTTTATTTGTTAGAAATGAATGGATTTCATAAAAAATTCAAAATAGTTTCATGTATGTCATTCTTGCTTACTTTTTAAAAATGTACAATACCATTACAAAGAAGTGTTTGTTCCAAGTCATAATTCATAGTCTTTATTTTTAAATTTTTCATATTATTTTATACATATTCATACAACTGAATGCGATGTTTGTATCTTGGGTTCATCTCAGTAAAAAAAGATATTTGCGTATTATTTACTTAGGAAATATATTCTGTAATTTTACACGTTATTTTTTTCTAGAGTGCTTAATATTAATAAGTCCATAAACACTTACTATGAAGGAATGAATGTGGTTTTGTAGTCAAAAAGACTTTTAAAAAATCTCTGCTGTTCTTAAGTTGAACACCGTATATCAAGTCATTCTGAGCTCTGAGTCCTTGCATAGATAAAATAGGAATAATGATAATACCTGTCTCAGAGACTTTCTATAAGAATTGAATGAACTAATTTAAAGTGTCAAATATGGCATGTACCTGTAATGATAATGCCTATCTCAGAGACTTTCTATAAGACTTGAATGAACTAATCTAAAGTGTCAAATATGGCATGTACCTGGTATATATTAATTCCCGTCTTCTTGGCCCCTTCACAAAACAGTTGAATCTTTATTATTACTATGTTAATAATACCAAATTTTAAGCTATGAATAATCAGTAAAATGATTCTACTTTTAAAAAGAGTAATATGCACCAACATACCATTTTTTAAAACAGAAAAACTAAACTAAACTAAAACAACTCATTATGACACATAAATCCCCTTAGAATATGGGATAAGTTGATGAGGTAACAATCACATAAGTTGTCATCAGAGAATAAGTAAAACTTTAGAAAATATTCAATGAAATGTGTCTGTAAAAGAGCAATATGAGCATCCCATTTTTTTTTCATGTGAAATTTGACTACTTTGCTTAAACAAATAAAACAAAATAATTGAAATTTTAGGCACAGTACTAGATAGATTATCCTCCCTCTGCCCCCGCAAAAAGCATAAATGACACTACGGCTACCTTGTTTTTCAAAATGCCTGGAGAACCTATCACTTTTTCAAAAAGCTGCTTTCCAACATGAACACCAATGGCAGACAAACGATCATCTGGGAGGAATATGTTGGCTCCACTATAGACAGCTCTGGCCAGACTGACTTGATACTTCTGGCCCCCACTTATATTCACACCCTGGAAATGAAGCAGGAGAAAAACAAGACCCGAGCAAAAGTGTGTAAATCTCAAAGCACATGCAGTTACATCCAGATGCTGTTTTATAGCATGGATAAATAACAGCCCAAGATGAACACTCAAATCTTTCTTTATCCACAGTTTCCTAGGCTTATCCCTGTCCTATGTCCTAGCACTACTTACTACCTTGTGCAAATTAACAGATATGTCCCCTTTTTAAAAACTGCCTACTCTCAAAAGGAGATCCTAATCATTAAGGATAAAAGAATTTCCAAATCCTTAACTCTGAAAAGTCTTGTCTGTGGTATATTAAATAAGACTTCTGGTTGCCAGCCATCTACTGACCCTAGTGATTATTTTTAAATGGCCACACAAGAAATCAAGAATAATAGCTAAATTACCAAAGCACTAATCAACATGCCCTATTTTCTCCTGTAGACTTTTACTTGTAGTACAAATCTTGTTGGCAAATGTCCTATTCTAAGTAGCAAGAATAAGGAATACACATCAGTCCACATGAGAATTAAAGTTGACACGTACAGCCACATATAGAGAATTGTGAGGCCGGGCCCAATTTATTTGATTTATTTTATATTTAGTATTCACATATCTACTTTAAAATCTCTCAGTGCAGCACAGAACTTAGCCAATGACCTATAATTGTAAAACGTCATGCGTCTTTGCCCGTCCCATCCTCCTCCTACTCAACAAACATCTCCTGAGTGTGACTATATTCTGGCTGCTGTACTAGCACTTGGGATTCAGATAAGTGAAACAAAGCCTCTGTCACGAGGAGGTCACAGTTTAGCAAAAGAGAAAAGTATGAAAAAATATATATGAAGCAATGTGGGGTGTGTGTGTGAGAGAGAGAGTGTGCGTGATTATCACAGACCCCAACTCATGGGTTTGTTGGGAGCATTCAGTAAGATGAGCGTAAAAATGTTTAGTACAAATCCAACCCTGAGTATGGACACAATCAACATTAGCTGTAATCACCCAATCACTCCTCTCTTCAATCATCCTTTCTCTTGTCATCACCTATCCTGTCATTATGTAAGTCTTGCTTAAAAGCCTTGGATACCCACAGTTTCCTCTCTCCATCATTCGTAAGCAATAGCAAATTCCTTAGTATAAATCTAAGATGCTTATAATTTGGTGTTAACTCACCTCTTCAACCACCCTCCCAGTGTTACCCTCAAGTGTCTATGGCTTGCAAACCAGACTAACCTGCCCTTTCATACTGGGTCAAGGCTGTTCACTCTTCTGTGGAGCCCACGGCCTCCCTTTTCAGCTTGAAGTCTGCTCATGCTAAGAAGTGCTTTTTGAAAGCAACCTTCTACCTGGTGTTCCAAGTAAAGTGATTCATTCCCTCCCTTCCTGTCTTGTAGGGCTTTGTCTGTTTGTCCCATTGTTAGAATTAGCAATATCCATGTCTTTCACTAGCCTACAAGCTCCTACTTAGTTTATTCTTATATTCCCAACACCTAGTGTTGGACGCTAGGTGATTAATAGATATTGGTAAAGACAATTGATTGATATCATTGGCAGAGGTCCACTAAACTGCAAATCCCTTGAAGTCAGAGTGATAGGTCTCTTGCTCACCATTGTGTACCTGACAGCAGAACAAGGGTATATAATAAATCAATAAGTTTTGTGGTCAATCGAAGGATGCCAAAGGAAAACATAAATAAAAGTGAGGAAAAGTTCTACATTCATTGTATTGGTCATCTCATAAACAGCTGTAAACAGATTTCCCTTTGAAATATTCAATTACGTGTTTATTTTAAAGTACAGGATCAGACTGGGAAAAATTAATTATAAAAAGCAGAAATTAAAAATGACAATAGCATTCAATGCCTATATTAAATCTATACCTCCTATTTGGGATTTTTTCCTTTTTAAATTCTTTACAGTTACCTACTACCAGATATTTCATATTTTTAGAAATTGTATTTAACAGCATATTGCTCAATGTATATGTTAACAAGTTTAAAAAAGAAGTAACATTTCTGCATGATTTTAGCTATGGTGCCATTTTACTTAGGGACGATGAAGATACCAGAAAACTCCCGGGGCTGGAAAAAAATCTTTTTACTACTATTGAGAAAATACTGTGAAGTAACAGACTATGAATTTTGGCTCATCCTAAATTTTACATATTTACACTTTCTACAATTTTGTTATATATTTATTTATCAATTTATATAATAGGATTATAACAAGAGGCCAGAGGTAAAAATGCCTACCAATGCCATGCTCACTCTCTTTTCAGAAATTCAGAGCACTCAGTAAGGACTATTTATTCATCTTCATAGCACACACGAATCCTAGGCAGAGGCTCCTATCGCATTCATGGTTAATTAATGGAGATCTGAGTCACAGGTTGGGAATAATCTCTCGGGTTCATACTTCAGCTCATAGTATCATTTTTGTTTATTTGTTTAACTCCAAAACACTGAGCAGAATAATGTCTATTTATTAACACAACAAAAATAAAATACAACAAAGAGTAATATGTTAAGAAACAAGTTCCTTTTGAGCAGGAGTGAGCAAGCATGGGATAGGCATGTTAGCAACAGTCCTCTTAGAACCTCTTTTGAACCTGGACTTGCGAATGGAGATTGGTGCTCTGTTGCTCCTGTTCTAGCCTGGACTTTGTGCACACGAGATACAGAAAAAAACAAAACCGTTATCCACTCATTAGAAAGCAAACAGCATTGTGCCAGCAGCCAAAGGAAAAACGTTTGATGATCTAGTTGCTGGGCTTTTATTTCCTCACATGGATACTAACAACAGAATGTCCTACTGATTTTCAATCTGTTTTCCAAATAGTCAATTATAAATAATTATTTGTCCTTAAACCTGCCATGTCTTTCACAGGAAATATATAATGATTTTTAAAAATTATAGTTATATAGCTCTTCAAGATTTCAGTAAAAAGGCTACGAACATTTTATTAGCACAGCTGAATGGAATTTTATTCCTGCAGATCATAAATTATATTTTCCTTACTCTTTCTCCAATCTCAGTTTGATCTCCATTTGATAACTGCTCCAAATTGGGAAGGAGAGCACAGGCTTCCAATTCTCGTTTATAAAACTGCTTCTGCATGATGGAGCCAAAGAGAATGTTTTTTTGCAAAATACAGTTCTGAATCCGGGCCTGCTGAGAAACATCAGCCACTGAGCCCTGAAAAAAAAAAAAAACAAGGAGGAAGTAAAGGAATATTCTTAATAAAGGAAAGGTGAAGTTACAAGCACCACATTAAAGGAAAATATTTAGTCCATGGTTTTGCCTTCTTTTAGCTTTAAAATGAAAAATTTTAAACATAATTATATAGATCATAGTATCCTATTTTAATCTTATAATGAATATGTTTATTAGGTTTTTTTCAAATGAATTACTTTGTGCTTCTTATTTACTTTCACTGTAGCTTTTATCAAAGTTATTTGCCTATGGTACGATTCTCTGGAAGCAGATGCTGAGTGTATTGGTTTGCTAGGGTTGCAGTAACAAGATACCATGAAGTGGGTGGCTTAAACAACAGATATTTATTTTCTCACAGTTCTGGAGGCTAGAAGTCCAAAATCAAGTTATCAGCAGGTTTCCTTGGAGACCTTTCTTCTTGGCTTGGAGCTGGCCACCTTTGCCCTGTGCTTCACGTGATCTTCCTGCTGTGCATGTATCTGTGCCCTAATTTTCTCTTCTCAGGAGGACACCAGTCACATTGGATTAGAGTCCATCTAATGAGCTTGTTTTAACTTAATTAACTCTTTAAAGACCCCATGTCCAAATACAGTCACCTATGAGGTACTGGGAGTTAGAACTTTAACGTGAATTTTGGGGGAACACAATTCAGTCCACAACATTGAGACAGGGCCTGGGGTGCAAGTTATTTATTTGGAGCCCACCTCTGTGGAAGGAAAGGAGGAAAGATATTAGGTAGAGGGAGAATTCACACTGTGATGCATATCTGACGAAGCTATGGCCAATCCTCCAGAGAGCTGTGGAGGAATATCTCCCACCAGAGTTGTCCCAGTTTAGGCTGTACAAGAGTGGAACCTGGGCTATGGCACTATCTGCAGTGAGGACAATCCCAAAGGAGGTGAATTGCTGATCTTACTCCTGCAGCTAGGCATCAAGTCCTTTCTAGAAGGGGGATCTGGGCAGCACATCTCTGTGTCTTTCATGTTAATCACTGCTTCTAAATTCATTTTTTGATAATTTCATGGCTTGAAATGATTCCTAAATATATGACAGTTTGCTGCATAAAATATCTTCTTAACTAATCAGTCTTTTCTGGAAAAGAACATACAGTATTTGAACTAGAGACCTACCTTTTAATCTGCTCCATGAACTATCCAAACACTGATTTGGGAGGTTTTTGACTATTGTGTACTCTGTAACAATACCAGACACTTAAGTTCTTTGACATAGGCATGTATGCAAATACTAGCCTTTTAATTTTGACCAACTACTTTAAAGTTCAAAGATTAGCTTTTAATTCTTCTTTGTTTAGCATGTAAGACACAGAGTGGCTTTTGATCAAAAATAATATAATTCTGATCAGACTTGATCTTCAATACAAAAGTAATCGCTCTTAAATTGCCTGTGAAGTGAATAATCTAATCTTTGATTAGAATAGCATATTAAATCAGTCCATGGGTGAAAGATATTTTGAATACTCACTACATATTAAGCAATTTAAGCAGAACAGAGGACAAAGAACACAGGAGAAAAGACTGAAAAACATGAAAAAGGACATATAATATAAAACAGAAACTAAATACTACACTGAGAGGTATGGCCTTGTTTTATCAGTATTATAGGAGCTGAAAAACATTTGACCAATTTTCACGGAGATGTAAATTTTTCCTTTTATTATTATTATGATAATTATTTGCCTCTCACATAAAAATAAAAATGTGTTTTTGCTTCATTCTTAATAAAACTACAATAAAAATGTGTCTAAGTCAAAGTGGTCTCCAAATTTCTGACGTTTCACCAAAGAACACTGAGTACTGAATACTCTGCATGAATAGTGCCTGGTCTGAGCATCTGATACTGAGAAGAGGAGGGAGTCTTTTTGAGAAAACTTAGAGAGAATTGGTGGACTTAGAGTTTGAACACTGTGATATAAAATATGCCTCAAAAAAGTGATCATCTGAAACATTAAAAAGAGAAAGATGTACACAAAAGCACTTTGTAGACTCTGAATGTTAAGTTGGTCATGTTACATAACTAGAGATAATCAGGATGACACATCACATAAATTCAGGATAAAAAATATTGGGGAAATAATTCAGAGTGATACTTCAAATCTTGCTATTGGTCCAGAACAAAAGCTTCCCGAAGGCCAAAGTGATGAGTTATAGAGACAAATAATATCTTCTGACTTGGACACCCATTATTTAATATAAACAAAGGGTGTCCTCTCTGCTTTACATTAGAGTGACATTTTATGGGGTTTTTTTTCTTTTTTAAATCACCATAAACACTTTCTTAATTACAAACACCTAAAGATGCCAGAAATAATCCTTAAATCCTGCCATAAAAGCCTTAGCAATCATAATGAAGGAAAAGATATTTATAAATATTCACAGGGAGCTAGATGATTCTGGGCCAGAGACTAGGCTAGGTCTTTGCACATTATCTTATTCAATCCTCACCCAGCCTTCTCAGCTCATTACCATTATTAATACATTAGTTGAAACCCAGAATTGATATCATTTTTATCTTTATCAATTCCTAATTATTTTCAAAAATCAAATAAAAGGCTATTTTCTTTCTGATTCTTTTTAAACTCTTCGAAGTGGAATTTGATGTTTTTATGCTTTGATTCTTTTTTTATATTTGATTTAATCATTTTCCTTAATTGTCCTTGGTATTTCTCTCACTAGACTACGAACTCTGTAAGATGAGGGGCATATTTTATTCATATTTGTTTCCTTGATACTAAGTGCTAGGCATATAGTATGTGTTCAATAATTAGTTGGTGGAAATAGCTGAAAAAACTAAATGAAAATAAAGTTAAGATGACACTCATTATGTTTTTAAAGAACACTCACTGGTCTAGGAAAAGTTACAGTCATCTTGAACTACAGAGAAATAAGTGATTGCAATCATTATGAAGAGCACAGAGTTACAAAGAGTATACAGAAGGTTAAAAACTAGTGGTGTTCATTAAATGTAATCTTAGCAGAAAAAGTCATAGGAATCATATTTGATCCCAAACTAGGTAACAGTAATGCTGAGAGAAAAAGGAATAAAGAAAAATCACTAAAAGAGTGAAATCAGGAAAGATTTACGAACATGAAACAAGATATATTATGAGGAAAGATAAAAGTAGTTAGAGTTGATTTTTCCCAGAGAAGAAAAAAAATAAGTGTGAACAGAAACTGGTCTCAGGTACAAAGAATTTCTCCATTTTGTCAGAGGTGAGGAGGAAGGATTGGGCTAGTATTTTACCTAAGAGTTAATTAGGTCTAAGGAAAGGCTGATTTAGGCCCTGGCCAGTTAGCTCAGTTGGTTAGAGTGTGGTGTTACAAGGGCAAGGGTTCAGATCCCCTTAACGGCCTCACTGCCATAAACAAACAAAAGGAACCAATTCGTTGTCTAGTCTTTCAATAAAGAAACAGCTGATTAAAAAATTGTATTCTTATTCTTATGGATCCTTAAGAATAGAATAAATGTGTGAATCCACAGTACAAAGGCTAAATCATAAGTGTAACCTATTAATGTTATTATTTTTTGAGGTTTATTTTGTCAAAGATTCTACCCATGAGCAGTTACAAGACTTCTTAGAAATGGAGCGGCCATAGTTACTTAGGAAACCTTGCAATGAAAGGTAATTAGAAACTTAATCAAATTACCATATAAATCACATTCATTTCTCTGTAATTGGTTGCAATTCAGTTAATACCATCAAACAATTACCGTAAGCATTTATAAATGATTTGCTGAAGTATTTGGAGGACAGAATTCTGTTACTAATCCATCCATAGCTAATCAATTCTATGGAAATTGAAATGTTTGTTATAAACTAGAAATGCCCATTAAATACTTGCACTTTCAATTAAATTTGATAAATTCTTATTGACACTAACGACTAGTTGGCTACAACCTCTTACACTAGGAGATGTTGAAAGAATGTATTGTTGATCATACCTTTCTTTGGACTACTCTCATAAGTTTCTCCATTTCCCACAGAATGGCAGAAAGCACAGATGATTTTCCAGACCCAACTTGACCTACAACAGCCACTAAAGCTCCTTCTGGAACTTTATGTTCAAGCTGCATGACAAGAAAAGGAGGGAGATGATGTAGAAACTTCTTGCTACAGGTGTTTTTAGTGTATATTCCTAGATAAGTACTGGACAGGACACAGCACTGAGTATCATCCCTAACATTGTTGCTTTTCACATTATTCTACAAACACCTAGCCTTCCAAAACACAAGCAGCACATGAACAATCAATTATAAATAAAATGAATAGAAATAAGGGACAGTAAAATCACCATGAAAACAAAAGGTGCACTGAGAAGCTAAAAAAAAGTCTGATTAATTTCAATATATTTACTTTCTTAAAAAAACTCTAAGAAATAAAAATATGGGGCACTATAGAACCCAATACTAATTAGTTTTTTAATTTTCCCCAAACCACAACTTACTCTGTAAGTACTGAAATCCCTGTTTTATCCCAGGAGAAAGAAGCATTTGTAAATTCAATGGCATGATCTAGGAAGAAAAACAAAAACAATGACTTACTTTAGGACCAACTACTTGCAGTCCGGAAGTCAAATAAATATTGAATGCAAAGAGGAAGTGCTGATCTCCTGTGTAGTTTGTTTCAATATTTTGAGAAAGAAGCTCCTCAGTGTTGAGAAAGTCTTCCAAACGACCCAATGATATCCTTGTCTATCAAAATAAACATGGAGTTTACATGGGGTTCAAACTGAACTCAAACTGAAAAGCATTTATTGTGATTTACACCATGATTAAAATGTTTTGGTAGAAATTTAAGATGTTGATATAAATATTCAGCAAGCATAGTTTGAATCATTTTAATGTTATAAATAAGTTTGTCTCTAAAGAGAAAGAGCAGTTTCAAGAATCAAAGATCAAAATGAATACCATCTATGCACGAAGGCATGAGGAGAAGAAACAAAAATTCTTCATTATTCTAGAAAAACTATGACTGGTTAATCAATAATTATAGAAAAACTAGTTTTTCCCACCTTTATTGAGGTGTTATTGACAAATAAAAGTTGTATATATTTAAGGTATACAATGTGATATTTTGATATACAAATATGTAGTGAAATGATTACCACAATCAAGCTAATTAACATATCCTTCACCTCACATAATTACCTCTTTTTTGTGTGTGGTAAAAATACTTAAGAACTACTTCTTAGCAAATTTCAAGTATACAGCACATTATTATTAATTTTAGTCACCATGCTGGACACGAGGTCTCCAGAGTTTGTCCATCTTATAACTGAAAGTTTGTGCAGTCTAATCAATATCGCCTCACTTTCCTCAACCCCCAACCCTGGGAACCGCCCTACTACTCTGCTTCTTTGACTTGAACTTTTTCAGATTCCTCATATAGGGGAGATCAGGCAGTATTCGTTTTCTCTGTCTGGCTTATTTCACTTAGCATAATGTTCATCCATGTTGTAACAAATTATAGGATTTCCTTCTTTTTTAAGGCTGAATAATATTCCATTAGTATACATATCACAATTTCTTTACCCACCCATCCTTCAACAAACACATTATTTCTAGATTTCGGCTATTGTAAATAATGCTGCAGTGAATGTGGGAATGGAGATATCCCTTCAAGAACAGTGATTTTATTTTATTTTTTGGAAATATGGATGTCTTCGACTTATGATGGTGTTTCATACCAATAAAACCATAGCCATTGTTAAGCTGAAAACTCATAAGTTGAACCATGGTCTGTCGGGGACCATCTGTATACTCAGAAGATCATATGTTAGTTCTACTTTTAGTTTTTTGAGGAATCTCCATATTGTTTTCCATAACAGCTGTACCAATTTACATTCTCACCATTTTCTTCAATACTTATCTATTGACTTTTTGATTACAGCCATCCTAAAAGGTGTGCGGTGACATCTCATGGGTCAGATAGATTAGTTTTAAAAAGCAACTTCAAGATTGATGAATGAATTCTGCTTCTGACAGTAAACAAAACCAGGGTTTTGGTAATAATAAAATTCAATTTTAGTAAAATAGCTATAACATGTTTTGCTACTGTTAAGATAGACAAAATCACATTATTTTTCCTGAAACTCACTTACATAAAATCTCAAGTACATTTTTATTTACTTTGTGCTTGGAGACTTCTATGTTTAACAGATGAGATGTGACTGAGCTGTCGTTTGTTTACCAAGTATGTCATACCAGTACATAATAGCTTTTTAAATCATTATTATTATCATTATTTTATTTTTTTCTCTTTGAACAATTGTTCTCCTTATTAATTAAATGAAGGCAGCAGTGTACTGCTAAAGGTTGAAGAACACTTTGAGATACCAGACCTTTAGCTAAATTATAATTTCAAAAGCAAAGCAAAACTGTTACTCTAAGAATTGACATTTTCTTTAAATTGTGCTGTGAAAACAAGTGTTAAAAGCATCACATCAATAGTACTTCTATGCCCTCTGTTGGTTATTATAAGAAAAACAATATAAAAAAGGTATGTAACAAAAATGGCATCATTGGTATTTACTATTCAATTATGTTACACTTTATTCAAATACTAATAAAATATAATAAAGAAAAATTTCATAAATCAAAGAGCTGATTCCAATAAGCAAAGATACACTTTGTTTATGAACCCAGACTTGACGAGAATGAGTCAAGGGAAGATGCACAGACAACCCAAATGTGACATGCAAAAAATTTAACTGAGTAAATCTCAAGGCAAAAGAATTGAGGCACTCACTTTTTTGGATTCCCTGTGGTTTTAGCAACCTTCTACTCATTGTAGTATCTAAGCAGCCTCCAGAGATTGAAAACTACAACTAAAAGCAGTCTGAACCAGATGTCTCACACATGGTTTGTTGGCAGACTGATTATTAACTATGCACTTTTCTCCCTGTTTATTTATTCAGCACAAGTGAAATACTGCTGAACCCCGAAAAAACATTCAGATACAGCTTCGTATAAAGCACTTAATTATAAATTTTCAGTTGAAAACGGAAAACGGCTGTGATGGCATAGTGTCTAACACCAGTTTTCAAAAAGTTAAGTAAAAGAAACTACCACCTAACAAGCGAAAAAATATAATATATATTTAAAAGTCACTTTGATGAGAGAAAAGTATAAGCGAGGAAGACACGATTCCTTTCAATCGATAATGTTCTCTGTTCTCATTAATTCAGGGAGACTAATTTTGAATGCAATGTTAAACAACCACAAAAAGCGAAATAAGTAGAGAAAAAAGACAAAATGTCCAAAAGCATAGATTTCAGTAGAGGAATGATTCTTAATTTAGGGATATTCTGGACATACCTGGACCACAGGTGATATCATCACTGGTAAATCAAACAGATGAATCTTAAAATATGAAACAAAGACATAGATGTGAACACTTTTGTGGCTGTTAAAATGTTTCCTTCATCTAGTAAGAAACAGACAACCGAAGGTTGCCAGAGATACCTAAAAAATGGATTTTTGTGATTTTCCTCAAATATTCACGGCTAACAGCATTATGTGTTACCATCTCAAAAATAAGGGAAAAAATTTAATATTTTTTTGTTTACTGAAATTCAGGACTCTTACTGAAATATATAAAATGTATGTTTAGTATACATCATATAATCGTGTATCTCAGACAACCTTGAGACCATGTGGCCTAGCTTTTTTTAAAGACTTATATTTTTGCTAGTGTTATTATTCTCATTTAAAATGTATACCAGCTCATCTTTTCTTTAAAATGGAGAAGTTTTATGTAAACCTATTTTCCAGTTGTGTGTACATATATTCTTACTTATATGTAATAATTATGCTGTCCTTATGTCATAAGATTAACTGTAGAAGATATAAATAAAACATGGCTGATAAGATTTATATTTGCTCTTATAAGTTTCATTGAGAAAAGGCAGGAAAGTTCATTTATGCATGAGAATGTATTGACTATTATGTACATAGTACTGGCTTAAGCATATGCTTCTTGGACATTTTTACCAAAGCATTCCAAATACAAATATTGTTTTCACTTCCATAATATCCACGTTTGTTTAAATAAACAAGTGAGACATATAGAACTTCCCTTGACTCTCATCATCACCTAGCGTTGTAACTTTGACTAAAATTAATGCCCCAGTTACATGCGGTTTTCTTATCCTTTGGCTTTTGCGCATCCCATTCATACTCTGATACAATTATACTCTAGTTTAAATAGCACGGGATTCCCGATGTTTACATGGTGTGATAGAAAAAGAATGACCTCACTTCGTATCAATTAACTTCCAAATGCTAATTCTCTAACTTTGAGGATGTTTCCAAACTACTATGGACTTCTATTTTCTTTTGTGAAATGAAATGAAAAAATAACATTTATTATTGTGAGAATGAAATAAGGCAATATATAGAAATCGTCTAGTATGAAGTAAAAATAGTCAAAAAATGTTACTTCCCTTCCTAGCTCCATTTAATGTGCCATTGGGGTCTACTTAAAAAGGACTAATCATATTAATCAAAATTTAGAGCTGGAATAAAACTCTAAAATTTAAATTATATTTTTTAAGAATTAGAAAGGCATATGTTCAATCTCTAAGAAATGTACAAAGAAATAAAATATAAAAAATACAACCAATGAGAGCACATGTAATATTTTCCCTTCTTTAAAACATTTGTTCACTAATCTACATAAATTAATTAATGCATTTCTTAAAAATTTTAATTCAGATAGGGAAGATTTCACTTTATACACCTTAATTCCAAGTAATTTGGAGGTAAATCTATAAAACAAATTTGAAAATAAAAGAGGAAGTATTGTATACACTCACCAAGAATGGTAAGCACGTTAATGTCAGCATAGACAATGCAGCAGGATACCTAGCTCATTTTTGAAATTACAATTCCTGATTTTGAATTTCAGTAATCTTATTTTCATAGGAGGCTTCCCATGCACAAAGTTTGAGAATCTGTAAAGGAATAAAATAATGAATATTTGGTAGTCAATATCATAGGAGAAAAAATGCATACACACAAACACATACCATACATCATACACACACACACATACAATTGTGAAGGTAAAAAAGAATGGAACACTCATAAAGAAAAGTAAATTGATTCTACTATTTAGAATTATGGGTTTTGTGGGGGGTGTAAGATGAGGGAATCACCATTTCCCAGTCTTATGTCCCTTTTACTCATCAGTATCTATTCCTGAGCCAGACTTGGGCAACATCCCAACTCTAGGCACAAGCTTCATTGCAGTTTCTGTCTAGCTCCATCCTGTCATTCTTCCTGGTAGTCCAATTCTCACTTCTCCCTACCCCCCTTTTCTTCATAGCTAAGCTCTTCTCTCTGGCTTCCTAGTTTCTTCAGGAGTGATGTCTTGGGGCTTCAAGCCATTGTCTGAAAGATGATTAGCGTTTTGAGATTGTAAACTATTTTCTCAGACATAAACTGTAAGGGAGCAGGGTCATACACTGGCTCACCACATAGATTTTAAAGTGAGATAGAGCTACATTCAAATCACAGTTCTATCTCTTTGTGATGTTTAATGTCATGTGTCTGCTTGACTGGGCTATGGTGCCCAGTTGTTTGGTCAAACACCAGTCTAGATGTTGCAGTGGAGGTATTTTTTAGATATGATTAACATTTGAATTTGTAAACTTTTAGTAAAGCAGATTACCCTCCATAGTGTGGTGTGCCTCATCCAATCAGTTGAATGCTTTAAGAGAAAAGACTGAGTAATCCCTCCAGAGGAAGCAATTCTGCCTCCACACTGCCTTCAGACAGCATCACTTCCTCCTCCTGGACATTTCTACAAAGTTCAGACTCACCGGCCCCCACAATCATATGAGCCAATTTCTTAAAATAAATCTTCCCTACCTCTCTCCCCTTTACGTATACAGTCAGTTGGCCTTCCGTATCCACAAGTTCTGCATCTCATTTTCGTGGATCAAAAATATCCAAATAAATAACAATACAACAATAAAAATAACACAAAATTTAAAAATACAGTATAACAACTATTTACACAGCATTTACATTGTATCAGGCATTATAAGAAATTTAGAGATGATTTAAGGGTTATGGAAAGATGTACACAGCTTATATGCAAATACTACACCACTTTCTATAAGGAACTTGAGCATCCACTGCTATTGGTATCTGCAGGAGGTCCTGGCACCAATTCCCCATGGATACCAAGAAACGACTGTGTAAATAATCTCCTGTTGGTTCTGTTTCTCTGGAGAATCCTAATGTACTCTCACTGGCTCTGTAAACTTAGCCATGACACTTAACTACTAAGTTTTTGTTTCCTAATTTGCAAAATGGGGATGAGAAATCTTTTTCTAAGGGTCTGTAAGAATTACATGAGGAAACAGATATAAAGTGAGGATTTGACACATAGGAAATATTCAATAAATGTTCAATAAATATAGCTCCCAGCAGTATTAACAGAGAGCGGCCTCATGGCACCTGTTATCAGACCTCCAGGATGCTGACTGCTCGCTCTTTTAAACTACCCTAATTGATTGTCATTTGACTACTACCGATTTTCTAGCCTAGTCCCTGCTGAGTCTGCTATTTCAAGTCTTGGACTTTGCTCAGACCCAGAGGAAATGTTCTTCTATTTTACCTACACTGTACCAGTCTTAGTAATAATAAAAATTTCCTTGTGCAAATATCAATATTTAATACCTAAAACAAACATACATTGCTATACTTTTTGGGGGGTGCAAGGGCTATCAATTTACTCACTAAGAGCTGTATTCAGATTATGTTGCTTTGGAATGTGTGAATTTATTTAATAATTTGAGCTAAATTTCAGAGCAGCTTAAGGCTTAATGTCAGATAAATATGTGGGTATTAGTCCCTTTTTAAGATATCTTTAATCTAATAATTTCTTTCACTTCAGTAACTTATAATTTTATGGAAGTCCTACACAGCTCAATACAGCAGAGCATTTACTGATTCTAAAGTGAATTAATCTGTACATATTACGGGTATATCATGTGTATATAATAATAGATGCACCAGATAGAGGGAATTTCCTATGCGATTGTCAATGCCAGAAAGAAATTCCATGTGGGCTTTGCAAACTTTGCCCCTTAGAAAAATCTGATAAAGCACAATGTAGGAGCAATAGGATTTGAAGTTTTATATATATAAAAGTTCATGAGGTTTCACTCATTTTGCTGAGGAGAAAATATTAGCACCACACGTGGGTTAACTTTCCTAGAGAAAAAATAATTTTCAGTATACCTTTTGTAGAATAGCACTTATACGATTATTTCTATCCCACATAAAAGAGCCTAAATGACATCTCGCCACTTCCCTCATATAGATCTGCCTTTATGCTGATGACAATGCTATTGTCACTTTTGCCTGCTTCATCCCATCTCTTCCATGTAATTCCTTAAATTATGTAATATTGTGTATCTCAGGATATTTGTGATTAATTGTTGGTTGAGCAACAACAAAAATGCCTGCATTTTATTTGTCTTTACATTTAAATACTATTTTAGCAATAAGAATTCTTATATATTTGAACTCTGAAATCCCCTCCCAGCAATTATATATATATATATCATCATTTTGAGATATTGAGAATAGTGCAAACTTCATTTATTGGCTAATTTGTTATTACATTCTAAATAGTCAAATCAAAGGCATGTCTCTTTTTATTACCTTAGTCCCGTGTAAGATTTCTTTGAGTAGTCTTATCTGTTTATCTTTGTTCTTTGTTTGGCTTTTCTACTTAATGGAAAGAAATGGAAAGCATATTTGTCAAAAGTTGGCAATAATTTCACTTTTATGGCTCAGTTATTTTTTTAAATACAAGCCATTTTCTCTATTTTATATAAGATTTAGTTGAGCAAAGCACCTTAAAATATTTATACAATATTTTTCTACTGATAATGTTAGAAAATAGTTATAAATAGGTAACTTAAAAGTAGCCAGCAGTAGAATAAAAGCAGGATAAAAATACTAGAAAATACAATAGTTACCTAAATGTGATTCATTTAAGATTGAATAAAATAATAACACCCACTTTCTATTAAAATGGGATAAATTTTCAAAAACTCCACCAACTACCTATATATATGTATATTATATATATATTTATGTATTTGTAACAGAAGCATCACAGAAATAAAAATAAAACTAATAAGTTTTATTAATTATTTGGAAATTAGAGTACTTCAAATTTATATTTTCAATGACCAGCTCTTTTTTAAAAATAAATACTGTGTAATTAATATACATTTATTTAAATATTTACCAATTATACTATATTGTACTATCATTGTTTGGGTATCGGTTCTTAGGGGTTTTCTCCACTAGCATTGCCACTTTATATTTTTGTAATAATAAGTATTTCTATATTTTATAAAGAACATATTTACATGTTAATACCCATAATAGTTTGTGTGATTTAAAGGCATATTTTCTGTTTGGTATATTTGCACATAATATTGAAGTCTCTTTGAAGGCTTTAGGACCCTAGATTAAGGGTGTATTTCCGTGGCTAATAAGTTGATTTTAAATAGCATTATTTAAAATTCACAACATTTAAAAAAAAAAAAAACTAGTTTAAAAGTAGTCATTGTAATTATAAACAAACCTGTTATTCTAAACACTAGTGTATTTAATACTTCTCCTTTAGAAGTATATAATTATATGCTATTTTCTAGTTTTCACCTTTATAGACTAGTCATTTTTGATTTGAAAAATTAAAAAAATAGAAAAGAAGGTATAAATTTTCATCACTTAAATGTATTAAAATAATAAGTAAAAATCTCCCCTTCTTCTGTCTAACTCCACTCCACAGGTAACTATTCTTAAAAGAGTGCTGCTTTATCTTTAGTTTATTTCTATGTGCATACAAATCCATTTGTAGCTATATGGCTTCATTTATTTCTCTCTCTGTCAGTACACATGTACATAGGTATATTCACATTTAAAAGTTGGATTGGTGATACTAGTCATATATGTACATATGTGTATGTATATATACATACACATATATGCCAACATATGTATTTCTTTAATTTGCTTTTTCCTCTAGTATATGATTGACACATTTACATGTCAGTAAATAGATTTTGTTAATCTTTGGTCCACTTAAATAATATTTAAAAAACTGTGTTTTCAGAATACAACTGCATCTGTGCAAGGTATTGAATATCTGAAATCATTTGTCTTCCTCCCCAGGGTGTGCTTTCCTTCAGTGCAGTGAGCGATGCTGTTTCTCCATTCCTACAGTACAGCATAGCACACACTGTCTGACACATGGCAGATGTCAAAACATATTGATAGTAAGGAGAAAGACTGCCTGAATGATCAGGGAAGCATTTCCTGTCCACGGCTGCATGCTTGCTCACCTTAGCTTATCAGCCCTTCCCACTCTTTAGACAACCCAGCATGCCTTTACCTCTAGGAGGTGCACATACTGTTCCCTTTGCTTGGTATATCTTTTCCTCAGACATCCACACAGATTACTCCTTTATTCTGCTGATATATCATTTCCTTCCTGAGGACTTTCCTGTCCCTGTAGGTAAAATGGCACCCTTTGTTTCTCTATCGCCTTTGCCTTACTTGTTTTTCTTCATGTGCAAATTACCACAAGACATTATGCTATATGTTTATTTACTTGCTCATGTCTGTCTCTCCCACTAGCCCCAGGAGAGCTGGAACTTGTCAGTACTTCCTGTTCCTAGAACAGCCGCCAGCACAGGATAGATGCCCAGTGAATACTGAATGAATGAATGAATGATAAATCTGGATGGTTTCCATTTACAACCTTTATTTTTCATGTATAGAGAATTAGCTAGATTGTTACTGTCAACTCAAGTCAGAAAACTCAGCTTCTGTTTGACACATGTAACATGAGGCAGTCATTCTCTTACCTTCAGCTTTTTTGCTCTAGTTGCAACTAAAGCATTTACTGGTATAGCAAACACAAGGACTGCCACCCCTGCTAACACTGCTGGACCCAGCTCCTGCCCAAGGAGGGATATGGCCTTCAGGATATGAAAAGGGGCTGACCAGAGGAGACTGAGGTTTGCTGACAAGTCCATGACCTGCTGCACATCTGCTGACATCAAGTTAATAATTTCCCCAGTGGAAAAATTTTTGAGAAGCATTTGATAAAAGTAGGGCCTGTAAAAAGAGAAGCAAAATATTTTAATTTATATACTAATATACTAATTATATATAATATATAAGCATACTATTATTTCACGAGTAGAGAATAAGAAGAAATCATTAAAGAAAAAAATAGAAAACACTTTCTCTGAGTGAAAGATTTCAAACCAAAAGTAGCCAAGAAATACCAGCCAAATTAATTAGAAAACAGCACTTCTACTTATTTTGTTGAAATTTATGAACTCTAAGGATAAAAAGAAATTGTGATAAGCATCCAGACAGGGAAAAATCAAAATGAAACAGATGATCCTAAAATGGTGGGTGGAGTTGGGGGATTGGCTGCAGCTATCTCTGTCATACCTAATATCAGAAGACAATGTTGCAATGGATACCAAGGGAGGAGGTACTTGAATAACTGTCTATTGTTCCAGATCGTTTGAAAAATACCTATAAAAATTAAAATTATGTCCATCCATCTTTAAGCCCAGAAATTCTACTCCTGGGACAAAAACACAGATATCTTTGCATGGCATAGATTTTTTTTGCAGCATTGCTCATAACGGTTGAATCGATTTTGTTTACAGACACAAGATAGATTATGTAACTGTTAGAAGTATGTTTAGAGTTACACTGATGAGATGTCCAATTTTTGAACAAAAGAGGCAAAATAAAACATTCAAAAAAGAAGTTTACAATATCATGCAAATTTTAGAAAACAAATCCCCCCAAAAAGAAAAAAAAAAAAAAAAAATCATATACATGAGAGTATTTCAAAAAGTTCATAGAAGGAATTGTGTTATCTTTCAGTTATATTTTTCCATGAACTTTTTGAAATACCCTCATACATATGTACACTTGGAAAAATAAATACTGGAAGAAATACACCAATGCTTACCTTTGGAGTCTAGAATTATAGATGCTTGTTATTTTCTCTTTCATGTTTTATACATTGAACGTATTTTCTTCAATGAACAAGAGAAAATACTTTTTAAAAATAACTTGCTGAATAGTATTTCATTGTTTGTATATACCATATTTTCTCTACCATTCATCTATCCATAGACATTTAGGTTGTTCCCACATCTTAGCTATTGTGAATAGTGGTACAATGAACACAGGAGTGCAGATGTCTCTTGGAGATCCTGACTTTAATTCTTTTGGACATCCCAGAAGTGGGATTGCTGGATCATATGGCAGTTTTACTTTTAATTTTTTGAGGAGCCTCCATATTGTTTTTCACAGTGGCTGCACCATTTTTCATTCTTTCCATCAGTGTGCAAAGGTCCCAATTTCTCCATATCCTTGCCAATACTTTCTTTCTTCTTTATTTTTCTAATAAAAATAGACATCCTGACAGGTGTAAGGTGATATCTCATAATGTCTTTGATTTGTATTCTCCCGATGATTAGTGATGATGAACATTTTTCATATAACTTTTGGCCATTTGTATATCTTCTTTGGAGAAATTACTATTCAGCCTAAAAAAGAAGGAAATTCTGCAATATGTGCCAACATGAAAGGGCCTCAAGGACAATATGCTAAGTGAAATAAGCTAGGCACTGAAAGACAAATACCACATCATTTCACTTATATGAGGTATCTAAAATGGTCAAATTCATAAAATCAAAGCCTGGAATGGTGGTTACCAGGAACTGGAGGAAGGGAAAACTTATGAGTTTAATCAACAGATACAGTGTTTCAGATAAGTAAGATGAATAAGCTCTAGAGATCTACTGTACAATATGGTACCTACAGTCAACAATAATGCATTTTACACTTAAAATGTGTTAACATGATAGATCTCATGTTAAGTGTTCTTACAATAACAAGAGAAAAGAATGAGTTGCTTTCAGAATACTGAAGAAAAGACTAAAGGGCATCATATAATTGAACATTGTTTGCACTGCATTTTTAACATTAGGAGAACTGACTTCTTTCAATAATTTTTTTCTGCCAAATAAATCTTTATTTTTGTAAAGGACAAAATTCGCAAGCCACGAAGGCCAAGTTAGTTAACATTTATTGCCAAATTATACAATCTAAACTGCTTTTTTATTATATGAAACAATTTGAAAGAATACTGCAAGGCGCACCACAATTACGGTGGATGGTTGCAACATTTCTAGAATTGTTTGAGAGAAAGTATTTTACCCTATAAAAGAAAAGTGTGACTTTGGTAAAAAGAAAGGACTCCACCTTTAATATCTAAAATAATGTAAAAAGTTTGAGAGTTTATAAGGCCGCCTCAATCAAAATGAAAATGAGCCAGGGATATTGTGATCATGATCACTTTTCCGAGAAACTCTTATTTTTAAATTCTATCCAAGTTTTAGATTTTTTTCCGTAGTATTTTCATATCATATGAATCCTAGGACACACACACACACATAAAGCACAACTGTGTAACTCACCTCTTTTCAAAACCTTACTCATTTCACTTTTTGAATTGTGCTCTAAGGACAACCAGATAAATCAGATATATTTGCAAGCCTCACAAACCCTTCCTACTGACTAGAAATATTTCGATTATCACTGAATTCAATTCACTAATATTTCATTTTACCTGATGATTAAATTTGTTTTGCAATTTCACATTCTTTCTTTTTGTTTGTTTTTCTATTTTTTTGTTTTGTTTCTTTTTCTATTTGTTTCTTTCTAGACTCATTGCTATGGTTCTACTTCATATCATTATTTCTTGAACTATTACAATAACTTTAAAGCATTAGTTCTTTCGAGGCCCATCTGTTTTCGATCCTTTTGTCCTGATCATCCAACTGAGTCCCAACTCCCTACAGAATTAAAGTATGTTTTTACAATGCATCTTTCAAGGTTCTTTAAAAAAAAAAAAAAAGATTGAAAAAGCAATCCCTTCCATCTTTGCTACATCTCTTTACCATTCTATACATGAAACACTGTCTCTAGCTGAATTAACCTATTCACCATTTTTTGACCAGAACTTGTACTCATTTCCGTAATTTTTTCCCTCGTTATTGGAACAGCAGAGCCTTTGCATTATACAGTACAACCTTCAGACCCACATCATGCAATATTAACTGTAAAACTTTTCCTGACCATCCTAGCTGGAGTTCATACATATCATATAATGTACACCTGGAAGGGTGCTAAAATTCCTATTTCCATGATCCTCAACCAGTTGTAGAAGACACTGGTGTATCTAAAGAGGAGACCTCATGACATTTATAAGAATTTATTCTTCTTCAATCCCTTTTTGTGCCTAAAAGTATGCCAGGATTCTCTTTCTAATTCTTAGTGCAGGATTTGAATTCTGCCTCTCTCCTCCTGACCATCCTTAAGTATCTCTACTTTAAAGAATGCAACTTAACTTTATCAGTTTTCTTTCTGTTTTATAATTACCATAATTAAAGTAAGATAAAACCTTTAAACTACAAGTGGAGACCGTCTAGACACTGAACTGTCCAATATGATATCCATTAGCCAGGTGTGGTTATTACATTTAAATTAATTAAAATTAAAAATTTATTTCCTTAGCATACTAGTCACGTTTCAAGGGCTCAAACTCCGTATGTGACTAGTGGCTACCATATGGCAAAGTGCAGATACAGAACTTTTTTAAAATTAAGAACATTTCTATTGGATGGTGTTTGATGGAGAAATGCCCCCAGACTGCCCACATAAAGATCAGGATAAACTGATGCTGCTTTGTGATCTAAGGGGTAACAAAACCTGAGTTTCGAGACCCACAGACTCTTACAGTGATCTAGGGAAGGAGACCTGTGTTTCTCCGAGCAAACATAAAAATGATATTCCCTGAACTTTATTCCAAACCAACAGTAGTCATATGGATGGATAAGGAACAAATAAGTCCTGACACCTCTACTCCTCATCAAGAAAAGAGTCTAAGACCAGCTTTGCTCCACTCTAGAAACAAGTCCCTGATGAAGTAGAACCAATTTCAGATGAATATTTGTCATCTGGTGTCCACTATGAGAGCCACTTAGGATCTTAAAGATATCTAAATATATGCAAATTAGAATCCCAAAAGCTGTGAAAGAGAAAGGAAATTTAACAACCCCGATTAACCCCATGGAGAGAGACTTGTGTCTGGTATTAAACTGTAATTGCTGTATCAGGGTCCACTGAATAGGCTTGACTGTATCAGTGCCCTTGTTCTTAAGCAATCTCTAAGGAAAGCTTAAGTCTCTCCCCTATAGTCATTGTCCTTACTTACATTATCTCCAGGGTCTCTTTGTACTTGTAATGGACTCACACAGGATTCTTGATTTCCCTTTTTATTTCTACTGCTGTCCACTTTTTTTTTGCAACTGGCCAGTATGGGGATCCAAACCCACGACCTTGCTATCATGCTGTGCTCTAACTTATTGAGATAACCAGCCAGCCTCTTTTTTTGTTTTTTCTAAAGACTTTTTCTTATTTTTTAAGAGCAATTTTATGCTCACAGGGAAACTGAGAGAGGTACAAAGTTCCCATATATCACCTGCCACCACACATCAATGGCCTCACCAGTTATCAACATCCCCCACAGAAAGGTACATTTGTTATAGCAGATGAACCTACACTGACACATCATTATCACTCAAATCCATAGTTTACAATCAGATTCAGTCTTGGTGTCATATATTCTATGGGTTTGGACAAATGTATAGTGATATGTATTTATCATTATGACATCATACAGAGTAGTTTCATTGCTTTAAAAATCCTCTGTGCTCCACCTTTTAGGCTTGTAAACCCACTCTTCAATGCTTGTGTTCTTTTATGGCAGCTTACTCTTTCATGCTTGTAAATCCACCCACATTCCATGCCCAAACTCCAATGCTCAAATCACTGAATGAAATCATGTTCCATATGGACCGTACATCACAAACAAGTGTTAGCATTTAAACCGATTCTGAGCTTCTTTTATATATTTTCTCCATATTTAGATTCCTCAGCATACGCTGCAGAATCAGGACTGGGACAGTCTTTCTGACTGTGTTTTTGGGATGTACTCTACAGAGCTAGTCTCTGCTGCAAATTCAGTTCCCATTTACTGCCTCATTTGGTCCTAGGTCATTCCAGGATCCCGAAAATGACTCCATGTCCCCATTTTGGCCTAATAGGGTGAAATGACCTATAACACTTGATACCCAGCTCAGCCTCAATTGTAATATTTTTTTCCACTTATATAAATTCTATAGCTCTCTTAAAAATCATTTCAAGGTTTTGTTTCCATGTGAAAACATCCTTAACTTTATATAACCCTTGTAGATTTCCTGTTCATCTGGTCTCTTATAAAATCTGCATTTAATTTCACACACTACTTGCACTTACACTTCTCCCCAATTTCTTGAAAATGGGAGTTCATTCATTCATTCATTTGTTCATTTACTCAGTCATCCAACTTTTATAAAAATGTGTAAAACTCACTGTCTTAGATGATAAGGATATGACTGGTAAATTCTGTTTCAAATTTTGAAGAGTCCACAATTTACAGGAGAGTTAAAAGTAAGAACAAAATGTATCTGTGGATTGAATAACTGGTTGATAACTAGGGGAGGGAGTCAATCATTGTTGAGCAAAATATAGGAATCCCTGTCTAAAGTCCTCATCCCCAAAATGTGAACATAATAAAATTGTTGTTTTATGCCACTAAATTAAGATGTGGTTAATTTTGCAGCATTAGACAATCAGAACAGTGCAAGAGAAAAACAAGACGCCGGTCAGTACCTCTGATAGACAGATTTCTGGTCAAACATAAGATGATCCTGTGGTGTCACCTGGGGTATACTGAGATGAAGGGCAAGGGCAGGGGAAAGAAGAGGTCCCTTATTTTGTCTGGGGGAAGGGCTTCAATCCAGGAGACATTTGGCTTATACTTCTATAGACAAGGAGCCAAACAGAATTTGGGGTAAAAAAATGACAGGAACAGTTTTCTGACAACAATAAACACCTCCTTACCTTAGATTTCCTGATACCATTCTCTCTTGGTTATTTTATTTCTGCACTAGCCACTCCTTCTCAATACACTTTGATAGATTCCCCATCTTCACCAATTCTACACATTGAAATAGTTGATGGTTTTGTTTGTGGACATCTTCTCTTCACTTATGCCAAGGTGGTTTCATCCAGTACAATGACTTGACAAACTCAATGCAATTTAGAACAATTTCAATTTATCCATCTAGCCTATATCTCTCTAGCCTATATCTTTCTTAAGTCAAGACTTATATAGACAATTGCTTTCTCAGCCTTTTTTTTTATCCCCAAGACAACTCCCAAGTTCAACAATTCATTAGTAGAACTTACAGGACTTGGCATGTAGTCATATTCATGGCTGTGATTTACTATGTTGAAAGGATACAAAACAAAATCAGCAAAGAGAAAAGGTGCATGGGGTTGAAGTCTAGGGGAAAACAGGCACGAGCTTCCAAAAGTCCTCTCCCAAGGAAGACACAGAGCATTCTTAATTCCCCCAGCAACTAGTTGTGGCAACACATGAAAAATGTTGTCTGCCAGGCAAGCTCACAAGAAACTCAGCATCCAGATGCCAGCTGAAGACCACTCCTGTAAGCAGGCCTTCCAAAGTCCACAGTAGGCCTACTATGTTAATTATTTCTTGCACAATAGCTAATACATATTTCAAATTTAAGCAAGTTCAAAAGTAAAGTCCATTCCCTGTTCTAGTCTTTTCTGAGTTTTCTATATCTCAGTATAGTATATGGTGACTCATTTACCTTGTAATTTAAACAAAAATAAAAATAAAAAATAAAAAACTTGAAGGCATCCTTGGCTCTTCTCTTCCTCTCTAAACCTAAATGCAGTCCTGCAGTGTATTTTGTTGACTCCACCGTTACAATAGAGACAGAATCTGACCGCTTCTTATCACATTCATAGCTACAACCTAGTGGAGGGCACTACTGACTTTTGCTTGGATTGTCTCAATAGACTTCTGACTGGTGTTCCTTCTTCCACTACTGATCTTCTTTATTCTCCACACTGCAGCCAGAGTGATTCCTATAAAACTGAAGTTTAATAATATCATTCTCTGCTCAGAATCTTCAAAAGTCTTCCCATCGAACAGAATAGAAACCAATATCTCCATCATATTCCATAAGGCCCTACAAGATCGTTTTTTCCTTCTGGACCCTTTTGACCTCAATCCTATCTCTGCCTCTCAGCCTCTCTGCTCCAAACTCACTTGCCTCATTTAGGCCTTCAAAGATACCAAGCACATTCCCACTTCATGGCTTTTGCCCTTTCTGCTCCCTCTAGTTGCAATAGATTTTGTCTTGCCCTCCTTCCTTCAGGACTTTGCTTAGATGTCAAATTTTCATCGATGTCTTCCTTAATCATCTTACATAAAACAGCAACTTCCAATTGTCCAAAGTGTCATTTCCTTACCTTGCTTTACTTTTTTCCTAAGCACTGACTATTTCTTAATACTGTTTATACTTATTCACTTATTAATTATTAATCTCTGCATTTTGGCTTTTGCTGTATCCCCACAGTCCACCTAGAACAGTGTTTGGCATGTAGTAGGTGCTCAATAAATATTGAATCAGTATATTCTTGGGTATTTTCTGGGTATCAGATAACTCAGGATTAATAATATTTTTATGAATTAAAGAATTCTTCAAAACTCTAACAACTTGGAAACAATTTCAGTACTAAAAATATAATCACAGGTTAATAAAAAATGTTTCTTTGTGTTTTCTTCATATGACAGAGGTTAAGGCAATGTCTCCTTGAGAAAAGTGGCACACAGTCAAGGCCTCAATTTCATTGTCTCGCTGTGAATCCTTGCAGACAATATTACAGAAATACTTCAGGTCATCTCACTATATATAGAGAGAGAGACATACATACACATCTATCTATCTATTTATATATATATATCCCCCAAAACAAACTTTCACAAACATACTTGGAATGGTATGAATAAGACCCCAAAAGCACAAGCAATAAAAGAAAAAATAAACAAATGGGACTATATCAAATTAAAAGGAACAATCAACAGAGCAGAAAGACAACCTATAGAATGGGAGAAAATATTTGCATGCTATATATCCAACAAGGGATTATCTTCAAAAAGTTTAGGGAAAGATTTGTATTATTTTTTAATTCTATTTTCCATGAACGTTTTGAAATAACCTTGTGTCTCTCTGTGTGTGTATATACATATATAAACATATATAAACAAACATATATCACATTATATACATAAAGTAGCAAAACTATACATTATTTACATATCATGTATAGAGTTTTGTGTGTGTGTGTGTGTTTACATATGTAATTATCTTGGCTGATAAAGTTCAGTTCTCAAAAGGCCACAGCTAAGAAACATAGTGAAAATATCTATCATTTGATTTTCTAAACACACAGTGAAGCAAGACTTCCTGGATTTTAATCATGACTCTGGCATTTTCTGGTCAAACTTGTATGGACTTGGGCAATTGACTTGGGCCTTTCTGCCTCTGTTTCTGCATTTTAATAATGGGTGTAATAATATTTTCCACTTAAGATTAAATAGTATAATTAATGTGATGGTTAATTTTATGTACCAACTTGACTGGGTGAAGGGATACCCAGATAGCTGATAAAACATTACTTCTGGGTATATCTGAGAGGATGTTTCTGGAAGAGACTAGCATTTTAATCAGGAGACTTAGTAAAGAAGATCTGAAAGCATAGAGCCTCATCCAATGGTTGAGGGCCTGGATAGAACAAAAAGGTGGAGGAAGGGAAGATTTGCTCTGTCTTCTAGAGCTGGGAAATCCATCATCTCCTGGCCTTGGACATCAGAGCTGCAGGTTCCCAGGCCTTCAAACTCAGACTGAATTACATTGCTGGCCTTCCTCAGTCTCCAGATTGTAGACAGAAGATCGTGGGACTTTTGGGCCTCCAATTCCCATAATAAATCTCATATATCTATATGTGTGTGTGTGTGTGTGTACACACACACACACATATATATATATACACACCTATTGGTTCTGTTACACACACACACACACACACACACACATATATATACACACACACATATTCTCTCTGTTATACACACACACACACACACATATATATACACACCTATTGGCTCTGTTATACACACACACACACACACACATATATATATATATACACACACACACACACACACACACACATATATAAATATATACACCTATTGGTTCTGTTTCTCTGGAGAACCCTAACTTAACACAATTAACTTAAAGACTTTAGAAGAGTGCTTATAACATAGTTGGCTTTAGTAAATACTGACTATATTATCATAATTCTCATCTGTATCACAGACAATCCTAGCAGAATACCCATTTCCTAAATAAAATTTGCAATAACAACCCTCCCTACATTTTTTAGTAGAATTTTTATAGTGGAACACTTGCTTATCATTTACCTATGGGGAGAGGAAAAGAAAACCCAGCAAGGCTTCAACCTACTGCATTATGAGTGGGCTAAAGAAGGTCAAGATATCAGCAAACATTTTGAATAAAGCAACTTGAATCAGGACAGACTTAAAGGTGATCCACAATGCAGAGAGTAAAGATGGTTTGCTGGTATGTGCCTCTTTATGAAAATATGCCTACATAATTAAAAAAATAGAAACAAGAAGAAAATTGAACAGAACAAATATGAGTAAAAATCAAATATATATAAACTAATCATAAATTAGCAATGTACTCCAACACAATAAGGTAACAAGAAGGGAATGAATTTAGTTAAACTTGAAAATACGACCCATGTTATTTGTATGGTATGTATCAAGATGATTTGGTGTTATTTATACCACATGATATAAAAGTGTAAGAGCAATAGTTATATTTCATCATTTTTGTGAGTTTTGAAATTATTTCATTAGTATAAATACAGTTTTTATCTACTGTACTTAACCCAGCCCCTGTAAACTTTGGCTTTGGCCACCGTGTGACTTACTTGGAGCAACAGACATGATGCTTGAGATACAGAGGCCATTTTTCCTTACATAGGTGGGAAGCCAAAGACACATATACATATGAATGCATTTGCTCCTAAACACTAAAGGGAAGGGATGCTGGATAATCTGAGGGCAGAAATGGATTGCAATTATACCATAAAAATGGCTTGTCATTTCACATATTTTAGGGGTTTTCTATATTAATTACAATAATATCTCGTATTTGAAAAAAGCTTTATCTAGTTTTAGATAGTAATTAACTTTAATGGGACTTAATAATTAATTACCTTTATTTTTTGCCTCTTTTGATTTCTTAAAACTTCCTTCCTCCATTGTTTTTCAAAGATGGGACACACAATATAGAAGGAATAACTTTCATTTAGTTCACAAAGATCCTCTCTTTCCAAAGGTTTGTAATATCCTAAAATTATTATTCTAAAAAAATGAAAGAGTAAGGTAAATAATTCAACAAAACCAATAATCAAGTTAAAAATAGTTTTGCATGCATGCATTTCATTCCTTGATTTATAAATTATTTTATTGATCAGTATACAATGACTAGATTGTATGTTTGAAAAATGATACAACTTTATTTCAAAATTCAATAACATGCAGTTATCTTTTGTAGATTTTTAGAAGAGCTGTTTAGACATCTAATTATTCAGTGAAACACTAACTTAATTTACTCATTTCATATGTGGGGGATATACAATTCACCTACCCCACCTCCCATTCTGAAATTTAAATAGCAAACTTTTACAGTAAGGTATTCACCCAACCATCCAATAACCTATAGTTACCTTAGGTTGCATTAGAAGATATATAGATCCAACTTCTACATTTGCAACTTTCTCCTTTTCCACTTGGACTTAATATACCCTTTGCCACTAGGCATTATATATCGTCCAACTAGATGTGGAGTACTGGTCTTGACTCCATAAACTTTGCCTTGGCCATATGACTGACTTTGACCAATAGAACATGAGTCAATGTTAGAGTGCCATTTCTGAGTTGATTCCTTAAGAAGCATGGCAAGTTTCTGCCTGCCTCTTAGGGTTACTACTCTCCTCCATTCAAAGAGCTTGCCACAGAGGCACTATGAATAATTATGCAAGAACAGTGGGTCTAAACTGGGAGGCAAACAAAGATGCATGGTTTAGTTATACCTCAAAAGTTATTTCCAGGGACAGTTGTTCTTAACCACAGCCATATCTCTGCCCTACCATCTTCCTGCTAACAGGAATCTGATATGAACTCAGGATAAGCCCTTATTCCAGTCACAGACTTATTAATTATGATTGGTCTGAACCAGTAGAATGAATACTATAACTCAGTTATGGCTAATGATACCTAAACAAAAGCATGCTGGGAAGAACTTTCATTTTCAAAGGAAAGCACAAAACTTCAGGAAGAGACACTTTTTGCCTCCCTTCTCCTTCCCGTGTGCACTGAAGACATAATGCTCTGAGATATAGAACCCTCTTTGCCACCATGGGTGAAGAGCCACATAATAAGGATGGGAAATGGATAGATGGAAAAACCTGGGCTCTTTATAATATTTCTGAGGTAGTTCACCAGCCTATTCCCAGACTTCTTCCCAATAACATAAGAAAATAAATGCCTATTTATTTAGGCTATTATTATTTGGCTATTCTGTTACTTGAAGCCATATGCACTCCTAAATGATACAGTGCAGATATACTCTGTAAGCTTGGTGACACAACTTGTTCAATAAGAAATAAAACCCATATTTAAACTCAGTCCTTCTGACTCTATAGCCTCAGTTCTTTCCGTTATAAACTTCATGTGCCCAAGAGACCATCACAAAGCATTACACTACTCTAAATTGAGACTGCTTTCATTGTCATCGTTATTGAATAATCTCAATTGACTTATATTGAGATGAATTTAAACCCTGTGGTGACCAGAGTCTCTACTGGACTCAATTTTACTTTTATTATAATACATAATATTGTACCACAATTCATACTTAACAAAAATGCTTAAATGTAATAAGAAAAGACCTTCAGTAATCATGTTTCTGTTGGCCCAAATATGCTGGACATTTTCCTGCAATGCACTTTTAAAAACATATTAAGCAATAAACTATTTTCATGTCATAGTAAGACCTTCTATTCCATTCCATAAAATATTCATTTTCAAAATAAGATTGCATTGATTTTCACAAAAGTACTTTTAATAACATTTACTGCCTCAGCATTCTGTGTTAGAACTGTGCAAAACTCAGCAGTCATTTGGTTCATGGGGATAAGTGACCCCTGGTTTTCATGCTGAGGCTCCAAATAATGCAGCATCTAAAAGTCACACTTAAACGAAATTGGTGGGGATTTTCATGGCTGTGATGCTCAACTACCTTGACTTCCCTTTTCCCAAGCGTGTGATCCCTCCCTGTCTTTTTCTCTCTTCTGGTAGACTTAAGTATTCTGATCACATGGGCTGATCTTACCTTCGTGCGTAAGGGTTTGGGAAAAGAGAAAACAAAAAAATGGTATTTTTTAAAATCAAACGTTGAGGCAGCATTGAGTTGAATGTAGCATGCACCAAGTCCCACAAACGTGTGGACTTTATGCCTAAAGCAATGTTAAGGTTCATATCTACATCTTCTATTTTTAGAATGATATTTTGTTTCAAAGGATATGTACTTCAATTAATTTGATCCTCACAGCTTCCTAAAGCAGGTAGAGTAGTATTAAATTCTCATTTTTAAAGGTGGTTAAACACCAAGAACTCCAGAGGATGGCCACTGTCTTTTATATGTGACATAAACCAGTGCTAGCTTAAATAAGGCAAACAGTGACTTGAAATGCACTACTTCCTCTCTGTTTTTAATTTTGTTATCCTAGGGAGAAGTTTTGAGTATATTTCGCATTAACAAGTATGTATAAATGTCTCCTCCAACTGATGTAAAGTGAATAGCAAAATAGTGGCATTCAGCTGGGATGATGAGGTAAAATGTAACTTTTGTAGGTGAGTAATATTTGAATACTTGGACAATATAAATATGTAGTAGCAAAATCAATTTTATTACTATTTACCACCTTTTCAAACATTTCTGGAAAGAGGTGATTGTATTATGGTGAAAAGAATAAAGTCAGTCTGTCCCAAAATTACAGGATGGGGAACAAAGTCAGTTAATGTACGAATTTTATTAGGGTGTGGGGAAAAGTTAGGACATATTGAATGCCGTATCCGTGGTTAGAATGATGACTCAACTGTGACCTATAAAATCTCTAAGTACATTTTTCCATGTGTATCGAGTGGATTATTCTATGACCATGATTATTATATACTGATAGATTATACTTGCTAGTAAAGACTTGGTAATTGTTTGATCATCAAAATTATATAGACAGCTACTGTCTTAGGAATTAAGGCTCATAAGCATATAATTTCCTAATTATTGTATCATCTGAGCATGTTTTAATTAAATTATTCACATAATTATAAGCATTTGAATTTGGCCTCAAAAATAATTTCTGACTTCATACTGTAACTCCAAAAACAGATCTGAGAATACAACTAGCTATTGTCTTCAAAGTCACATTATCTTAAACAATAGTTTTGTTTCAACTGCAATTGTTTAATTACCAGATATGAAGTCAAATTAAATTTATGCCAATGACAGTTCCAGATAACAGCATGCTATGAAAATATTTGTTATCTAGTTCTGAGATGTTAAATTTAAACAGAAAATAAATGTGATATTCAGCAACTATAGTTCATAAGTTTGTATGATTGATTTAAGCTATGGATTTCAAGGTACTAAGTTGTCATGTTTCTGAATTGCTACAATTTATCTTACGTATTAAATTAATTTCAGCTTCTTACTTTAGGCCTCCTAAAATGGTGTTTGTAATATTGAATATATGTACTTTTTTTATAGTTTGAAAATACAAGCTTTACAATTACGTTTACTTAAAATGAATTTTATTTGTGTTATTTAAATTCTATGATACTTATGACTTTAAAATAACACTGATAATTTTTAAAGTCAGAATGGACATCACTCTTTCTCTCAACTCATGGACGAAACAGAATTCAGGTTTTAAAAACAATTCTATGAAAAATCAACATCATTAACTGTAAATAGCCCACATTCCCATAATTTCTATCTAACTTTTCTTTTTTCTAATGTGCAGCTTAATGTTATATAGCGGTGTAAAATTTTGGCCATCTTCTTTATGGTATTTCTAGAATTGTGTAACTTGCACATCTTATAATTCAACCTCTTCTGTTCAAGTATTTTTTACAAGGATATAAATTTTCTACTTACTTAAACTGCTTTCGTAAAAAACACCAATGATCTTAACATTACCAAATTTAATGGAGAATATTCATTTCTTATTTTAATTTACCCCTTTTCAATATTTGGTCCTATTGACCACCTTACTTTTCTCCTTTCTTGAAGGTTTCTCTTTCCTTCGCTGTCAATCGTACCCTTTCCTTGGATAGTTCTCTTAACTTCCTTTGCAGACTCCTCCTCCTCTTGCCATTTGAATACTGAGACCTGTCAGTGTTTCATTTGTGCTTCCTATACAGTGGGCTCTTTTTAAGGGTGATCTCATTCATACTCACAGCTTCAACTACTGATGCATAATCAATGACTCCCTAATCCATACCCATAGGACAAAGGTTTATCCTAAGCCTAAGAACCACATATCCAAACGATGTCATGTGATACTACACAGGCATTTCAAATTGAAGCTTCCTCAAACTGAACCCACAATTTTTCGCCGCACCTGAACCTCACAGTTATCTGAGCTAGAAACTGACATTTATCATACACTTTTCCCAGATCCTCAATTTTCTCATCCTATCAACTCCATCCTAAAGAGCTCTGCTAACTTGTTCCTTCCTTTTCATTACTCTTTATGATTGTCATAGTTCAGATTGTGACCATAAACCTTCCAGGATACCTGAAGAGCCTCCTGATGACTCTGCCTGTCTTCATTTCCATTTTCTATAAACCATATCCACACAATTGCAAAGGTGATTTTCTGAAATGCTCTTTCACACTCTTTCCTTGGATACTTCTCTTACGTTCTGAACACCTTTACTTAGCTTCCTTTGTGGACTCCTCCTCCTCTTGCCATTTGATTACTGAGGATCATGTCACTCCTGGTACTAGTCTGTTCTGTTGCTTATAACAAAATACACAAAACTGGGTATTTTATAAAGAAAACAAAATTTATTGCTTACAGTTTCGGAGGCTAGAAAGTCCAAAGTCCAGGGAACACATCTGCTGAGGGTCCTGGTGGTAGCAACAGTGACCCAGGGGTCTCAAATTGCAAGTTGGTGGAAGAGAGAGCAGAGAGACAGACTCTCCTCTTCTTGTAAAGCCCTCAGAACCATGCCCCTGACCTCCATTTTTAATCCATTCACTACTGCGTGGTCCTACAATACAATCACCTCTTCAAGGCCCCACCTTTCAATTACCATAATAGGATTTCCCACCCTCTTAACAGACACAGTGGGGGCCAAGTTTCTAATACATAAAACTTGGGGGACACAGTTCAAGCTTCAGGGAGTTTTGGGGGGACATAATTCTATCCACTACACTCCCCTATTTATGATTCTTCAGTGGCTTCTCGTTGCCTTCAGGATGTCCTAGAGGACTCTTCATCATGATCTCTCTCTCCACCTTAATCTCCTTCCACTCCCTCCAACACTTGCAGTTATCTCTCACCTCTACGGTTTGCACATGGTATTTGCTCAACTTGGAAGGCCACCTGACTCACTCCTACCCATCTTTAAATGTTGGGTTAAAGCATTAGTATCTGTGAAATGTTCCCTAATTGTGCAAACTTGGTTAGATGACACTCCAGAAAATTTGTGTTTCTAGCTCATACTTATGTTGCCTTTTGCTTATTTTTGGTGATTGATGGTCTACCTTTTAATTTTTCTAATTCTACTATGAATTCCTGGAAAGCAGAAATAAAGTCATTTATCTCTGCATTTTTTGTGTGTGTGTGTGACCAGTAAGGGGATCGTAACCCTTGGCTTGGTGTTGCCCGCACCATGCTCAGCCAGTGAGCGCACCCGCCAACCCTATATAGGATCCGAACCTGCAGCCATGGCGCGCCACTGAGCTCCCAGCACCGCTCTTTCCCAAGTGAGCCACAGCCCTATCCCTGCATTTTTAAAGGTTAGTAGAGTTTAGGGTGTCTAGTAGTACCCAATCAATTTTTTTTAAGGATTCATCTACTCTTGCAGATTAAATTGGGCAATTTTGTTTCTACCAACTATAGAGCAAGGGGCATAAAGCTAAGAAAGCAAATTTAATTTCATGTTATCATGAACTTTCTGTAATGAAGGAAAAATACATTTCTAAAGAAAGCTTCTGAATTTATCAAATAAGAAAAAGTCAACTCTTCTCATTTAATATGATTCAATTCCTGTGTTAAAGTCAGAGATTACACTGGTATCTCCTAAAAAACTTCTGAGCTCTCATTGTACATTATGGGTGAATTATTCTGAGATAAACCATAATACATATCTTATAAAAATGATTAGCTGTGTGTTTGTGTGTGCATATGTGTGTTAATAGTAGTACATATAAGTATATATAAGAGTATTCCTAGTAAAGATAAAACAACAGAGACAATAAATAAATAAACAAATAAAAGCATGAAACATGGACTCAGAAGAAACTAGCTTCTAACCATGCTTGTTCTACTAACAGTTACAGATATGTTGATATCATAAACCTTAGGGGATATAGTTAAGTGAAGATAGTCTTGAATGATGGTTGAACTATAGAATTTTTCAGATATCTCCCAAAATTATGGCTTTGTTTACATAGTAATAAATCATGTTAGAAAAGAAAATTATTTCTAAAATTCCTTTCTTTCTCTTTCTCCGTGTATATATATGTATATCTCAGTACAGTTCCTTGAATTGATGAGTACATAAAGGCAATTTACAAATAATATAACGATATGACAGTGTATACATGTATATATATGAACATATACATATATGCATAATTTAGCTTATACATATATGTAAAATCCAAATTTAAAGTATTTTAATTGCTACAAAAGATGGTTTTACCTTTTTTTTCTCAAAAATAGAAAAATAAAAGACTATAATCGGTATTTGGCTTACTTCTGTGTAGAGTGTTTAATTACAAATTTTTGTAATTACCCACACAATTATATATTTATTACAATTACATATTATTGGGGGGAATTGGGTTATAACATTTCCATAAAATTCTTCCCATTGACTTGGTGGGTTTGATCAAGAGAAGAGGGTTCTACAGAGAAAAGACCTCAAAAATCATTTTACATTTTTAGAGTCAGCATAAATCTCTTTATAATTTAAAAAGTAAAACTGAGTACCAAGTTAAATTTGATTCTTAGAAATTGTCCCACATTTAACAACTTTTACATTGATCCTCTCTAAGCCAATTCTGATCCCACACTCAAACTTAAAGTGTTTACGCATTTTAAAAATTCTAAACCTAGAAGAAATGAGTAAAACAAAATTCCGTCTTATACAGCAAAATGTCCTGAGTATAGAAAAGAATTCATGATGTTCAACTCCAAGTTATTCTCTGTGTTACAGCAAAGTATATACTATAAATCACTTAAGATATGTGTAACTTAGCAAAATGGTTATCAATCCTCATAGGATTGTTGTAAGAACTATATATACACTGATGAATATAAAACATCTATCACATTGCTGGCCCAAAACAACCAATCAACTATGTGAACTATGATATTGTCACCAAACATATTATTTGAAAAATAAGTACACAAATTAATGGGGAAATTTTTCTGAAAATTCTCTAATCAACTAGAGGACATATTTTATGACATATTTTCAAATTTCACAGGGAGTTGCCAAATTGATAATTTGCAACCGATGAGAACATCTTATATATATCCAAAGCATGTTTATTTCTGTTGCAGAGTGCAAATGGCTACAAATTCTTTACAGCTTTTGCCATCAAGAGGTCGAGTTTACTTCCCACTCCCTGAATCTCGGCTGGCATTATGCCTTGTTTTGATCACGATAATGCAACAATAGTAACACTGAAAAAGCTTCCGTTCTAAGCCTCAAAAAGGCTTACATATATCTTATGAAGAAAATGAAACATCTAGAAATAAAAAAGAATGTTTTTTTATCACTTGCCGTGTAACCGATTCTGTACTGCTATATCACTAAATATAACATATCTTTATGATGTAACCATTTTTGTCATCCCCATTTTACAGATAAGGAAACTATGACTCAGAGTTTAAGAAACTTGCCCAAGTTCTTCCAACTAAGAAAAATAAGAAACTGGATTTAATCCAGTTAGTTAATATCTCCTGGTCACAGTTTCACACTCCCAACTCTGTAATTGTTACAAACTTTTCCACTACTTAGAGAGACCTTTCCTCCTAGTATATCAGAGCATGTATATGAGATCTAGTATATCAAGAGAAGATAGTGGCTTTGGCTTCTCCTGGCTCTGGATTTCTATCCTATTCAGGGTTTACAGCCTTTGGTAGTTCTCTTCTCTCATTCCAGCATCCAAGGCTCAGCTGCACTTACTGAATTTACCCTCACCTTATCAGAATATCTCATCAATTCCTGGCTGATGCTTCTCTCCTTTTAAACTCAGTGTCCTGGAGGACAGACACTATATTTATCTCTGTATCTCCAGTTATAGCCCATTAGCTCATAATAAACAGTTTTGGATGCATAAATGAATGAAGGAATGAACATATGGATGCTAATCACTATCAACAAAAAGTATTTGGGAGCATTCTATTCACAGGTCACCATGCCAGCCCTAGAAACTCGATCACAAAGGCGTGTTTACAGCTATAGGTTATGTAGAAATTTTTACCTGAGATCTAGTATATGAACAATTTAAATTTTCAACCATGAAATTTAATAATGCAAGGTTTTGACATGCTTTGAAACCATCAATCTTTTTTAAAAATATGAGTATTTTCAATACTAAGTGGATTCCTGATCTATGAAGATTATCAAACTTGAATAATAATCAAGGAAATAAACTTTGTTCAAATCCGAGAAGAAGAATTGACTGAGATTTGGGGTGAGAAAATTGTTTGAGTTTTATAATTTCCCACCTCACAAATTTGTAATTATCTGCCATTGGTTACTTTTGCTGTTACACTGATGATATTACACAAATTTGCCTGATTAAGCCTGCCATTTCTACAGTATAGGAAAAAATGCATATTGGAGGGAGCTTTTTCACACTTTCAGGGGACTTAGTCCCTCTATTTTAGAGACTTTTAAAAAGAGTACTTTATATATACACTGTAATTTATTTTACTTTTAAAGAAATTTATAGTTTCATTTTATATGTTATCAGAAGAATAGTTGTCATATCTATTTGACACTTGGAGTTACTAACAATAGCCAGGAATAGAGCAAGGTCCCCAGAATCTGATTTTTTTTTTTTTTTTTTTCATTCTTAGGGCTACAGAACTACTTGTGTCAAGGGCAATTTCTAAGCCCATGTCTTTTATAGTGATGATAAGAGGGAAAAATAGAACTTTTGTTAGGGAAATTGCTCCTAATACACGACCAAAGGGTTCATTTCTCTGACTACTGCCTTATTTAGCCTATGACTCCTATTGCGGAGGAAGCAGGAGTTATGGTGCAGCGCAAAAGCACAGTAAGTGTCTGCAGTTTGTGGATTTGCCGCAGACCTCAGTGCCCCAGTACCATATGACTCCTATTGCAGAGGAAGCAGGAGTTATGGTGCACTGCAAAAGCACAGTAAGTGTCTGCAGTTTGTGGATTTGCCGCAGACCTCAGTGCCCCAGTACCCGCGTCAGTCAACACGGTGAGTATGTATCATTCGTACCGAATCGCGCCTGCGGTTTCAGCGGGATCACCCACGGCTGTAGAATTCCACTTCAATCCTACCTCTTGAGCGATGACAGTTCCATTCATTCTCTCAAAAGCTTGTTTCTGTTTACTCCTCACACAAAGATGCCTCTTTCTCTCCTCCAGCCACCACACAAACTGAAACGGTGATGGCTCCGGTTCGACATCACCCTGGGGACTGATCTCGGCTCTCACGATTGAGTGTGTGTGTGTGTGTGTCTGTGTGTGTGATTGCTACTAAAACAAGGCTCTAAGCCATCAGTCCACGTTCAGGTCCTAGGAGTCAGCTCTCCCACTTCCAATCCCCTACTCAGATTGGCCAAAGACTTGTCCCTCCTGTCCCCCCAACACCGGGGAGCTTCACCTGCACTTCGAGCCCCCTGGGGACCCTCTCGTAGGAGCCGCTGGCGCCCCACTTCCGCGGATTGCAAAACATGGTCCTCGGGGCGCCCTGGGACTGGCGGCCGAGAGAGGTGCTGCGACTGTCACTTCCCCGGGCAGTGGGCGGTCAGTCTGGCGCGGGATGGTGGGAGGACACGCGCGCTGCCCAGGCCAGCCGGAGAGTCAGCTGCAGCTTCGACCGCGGCCAGCCGGTGGCGGTGAGTGCGCCCGGGGCGGGGGGGAGCCCGGGAGGAGTGAGTGGGGAGGGAGAGTGGGTGGGACATCTACGAAGTCTGAGGCTCCCTGCCTTGCAGGGAGTTTGCACCTGACTCAGGAATTCTCAACTTTTCCATTTCCCAAGTTGCTCTGTTAGAAAATCTGTGTCCCTCATATGACAGAGCACAAAGTTCTTTCCTCCCTTGGATGACATTTATATGTTTACAAATAGAAAGTTACAGCTGTCTCCTACAAAAACTAAGAACAGTAAGTGTCAGAATTTGGGGAAGCAAATTTATTGCAATGGCCTTAACATTAAAAACAAATGAAATACTCCCCTTAGTATTAGAAAACCATAACAATATATTGCATCTAAATTTCACTCTTCAAATTAATTATAAAGCAACATAATAAATGAAAAACCTACTAGTGCCTAGGATTAGCAAAGAACTAAAGGTGACGCATGGCCTATAAAGGGAAATATGAAAACTAAGGGATGGCATTTTGATTTTTAATAAATATTAAGAAACCATGAGCCTTGTATAAAGAAGTACCAGTGTATGCAACAAGTCATTTTGAGGCAGATTCATGGTACACGACATGTGCCATTGGTCTGATGAAGGATTTTGTTTCAATTAGAATCTGAAGCAACAAAAAAGAGAGAAATCTTAGGAATTCCAAGTAACGGAGATAAACATAAGGTAATGTAGTATTTTAAATGGATGAGTATTATGTTTCAGGACCTAAGAACATTCCGGTTGCTTCTTGGGATTGATGTTATAGGTACGTAAAAAGAATTGAGTATTTGGGACAAGAGAAGGCCGGCTTCCTGGAGAAAGGGGTCCAAAGATGATACCTGGTGAAGCTTGTGCTTGGCCATAGGATGGATCAAATTGTGAGGAACCAGACAATTTCTGCATATGAATTACACCAAATGAGGCTTCCCAGAATTAAAGTCCTGGGAATATTTAGAACACAATTTGTCTTCCTCTCTTTAGACAATATTTGTCTGACCCTATGCAAAGATGAAGTTGTAGATTCAACTTTAAAATAAATGTGTGGGTGTGGAGAATTGAGGGCATATCTCAGGACTTAGAAACTTTGCCTCACCTTCTTCCAAAACTTTTCACAAACCCATGTACCAATTTGGGGACATCTTAGACTCACTTGACAGTCATAGCCTGAGGGAACCTCTCTGCACCTGTACTTTCAAACTACCCACTCTATGGATTCCTTGTGGAAAAGACAAGATCTTCTTGTAGAGGTGTCCCTGGCTTTCTAGGGATGGTTATAAAGAAAGAAGAAACATTGAATCTGTGTCATAGAGGAAGAAGCCAGGAAGGAGAGGAAGTCTAAAAAACTCAGGCTCTAAACCCAACGTTTGTCTTCCCTCCTCCTCTAGGAATCAATTTCCTCAGGAAAGGCTGGTTCCAGCAGCTGGTAGCAGAGAGATTTCTACAGTTACCCAGTTCTGCAAAGAAACTGGGCTCCTTGATTGGTAGGAGGAGGGAGGAATGGCCAAGGCACTTGAGTAGAAGTTGAGGAAAGTAATAGGTGTTTGGGGGAACTGGAGTGATGAAGCCCCACCAAAAGGGATTAGGGCAAAAATCTCCGACAGCCCCATAAAATGTAATAAAAATTACATTTTAATGTCTTTTCTCCATTTTGAAGGAGGTGCAAGATAAGACTGTACAAATGACAGTGAAGGCTCAATGGTTTGTAAGAAAAAACTTAGTAAACTGGGTGAAATATTCATATTGCCTCTGGAATAGAAAGAAGAACGTAAAAGAACATGATATAAGCAAAATCCTATCGCCAAGTTTTCATTCTGACTCACTGATTTCTCATTCTAGCTGGATTGTGAAATAAATACTTTTGTTTTCAGCACAAAGACCATTATGGGGAGGTGGAATAAAAGGGCATATAGATTTGGTAATTGGTGAAGTGTATTTTATGCCACAATATTCCATTTTTCAACAAGTTGGAAAGATTCGTTATGTCCTTGTAAAGCATCACAGAACTTGCTCTACAAGTTCTGTGTAGTCACTGTAGGTCACCCTTTTCTTGTTGAGAAGAGCTTCATGGAACCAGTGGGAATCTCTGAGGCTAATTAGAAGTAAGGCTGAAAGAAAGAGCTGAT
>NW_007728448.1:151153-154698 GCF_000696425.1 Galeopterus variegatus | reverse complement strand
TCATGGAACCAGTGGGAATCTCTGAGGCTAATTAGAAGTAAGGCTGAAAGAAAGAGCTGATGTTTTCCATAGATAGGTGGGTGTATAGTTGTAACCATGGCAGAGAGGGGAGACTTCCTTTCTTTAAGACAATGTATCCTATGTTTTTATGGAGGATGAGGGATAAAGTAGAGGTTATTTTTACTGTTTTTGTTAACCTTAGTATAAAAGTTTGAGTTAACAATACTGTTCAATTCATGGCATACTCTCATCATTTTGTGAAGGGCCTTTTTTATTTTAATTGTTTTATTTCCCCATTTACTTATTTTCTAATCCATTTTTTGCCCTCCATAAGTCATTTATCTGGAATGACTAATCAGTATCTTTTCAATCCAACTTCTATACTTTTATCGACATACTCGTTTATCCTTGAAAAATACTGGTGCCATTTTATGTGTTTTTAAATTTATACAAATGTCATTTTGCTATTAAATTATTGTGATACAATTCCCCCCGTCATGTAGCTTTGAAATTATTCCAAACACATAGTTTGCTGCATAAGTGATACACGTTTTGCTGTGATAAGAGCTTGGAATATACTCCCCACTTCCATCAAGGAGGTGACGTCTTATCATACCCCATACGTGAGAACTTGGAGTGAATTCCCTGCAGTAGGAAATATGTCACACCTTATCAGACCTTATCTGTGAGTTACTGACCTCAACTACTGAACTTCAAAATACACATAAACTCAAGAGTTTGACAGACACTTAGGTGGCGGCAGGCTACACTCTGTCAGCACCTCTCAAAAGCCTCTTGTTGCTCAGGCTGCAACAGCACAGCTCCGTTAGCCTTCCAGTTCACCTCTGAAGCCTGGCCTTTTAGGGTCTGGGGACTTTACCGGCTGTTGTAGATCTCTGCTGTGTTGATCATGGTAGTCTCTCCCAAGAACTGTCAGTATAAAGGTACACCTCTAGCTTTTATGAGACTTTACTTTCCATAGAGGCCAGCTTCCACCCTAACTGAGCAACTAGACTTTAATAATTTTGAAACTCAGTCATTATGTGGTTAGTGGAGCTCATCTTTTGAGTGTATTTTCCATGAGATGTGTTCTCACTACTTTTCCCCTTCTTAAGTAAGGTTGAAAAAATTCTCTTTGTATGGCAATTAACTGTGTGATTCATGAAATCATACTTTCATCATCTCCTTATTTCAACAATAACAAGCACCTTCCTTCTCCTGTATATTTTAATTCAACATTTTTTGGAAGGCATCTCACGCAGTGGGTGAACCTACATACTCTCCACCCATAGTTCCTGGTTTTCACATGGTGCTTTGTTCTACGAAAATATCGTGTTCTGCAGAAACTTCCACAGCAGNACACACATTTTAATGTATTGTGAATGCACGGTGGTGAAGAACACAATAACTGCTAGTACTTTGTGCTGCTGCATTGATTTCCTCAGAGGAGTCAGTAGTTTTAAGCATCACAGCTTTTCTACCATTAGTGTAAATAGCAACACAATGAGGAAGACAAGTACAAAAGGACTAGGTATTAAGACTAGGTATTTGCCCATGTAAGTCACAAGACCATCATCTGGAAACTTCTGAATAGGGTCTACATTAAATTTAAATGTAAATTTAAAATTTAGTTTTAAATAACATAATTCACCATTGATTCATGCTTTATCCCAGGGGAATAAATAGAAATGAAGTCAGATTTTTTTATTGATAAACATTTTCATTGGGTTGTTGTTTATAATAATGAGAATAAAGAAACAATAAATTATATTAATAAGAAATCCTTTGAGTTAGTTAAATATACATCTACATGATGGAATATTATGTTATGATAAAACATACTATTTATAAAAAAGTTAATAACATATGAAAATACTAACAATATAATGATATAATGTTTAAAAGAATATAGCCTTTTTATATAGTATCAACCATGTAAATATATACAATAATGAGTTATTTTTGTTTTAAAATTTTAAATTATTTAAGGATGTTACAGTATTTTACATTATTTAACATTGCATATAATCATATGTTAATAGTGGTTCTCATTGAGTAGTGAGGGTATGAATAATTTTTATTTTCTTTTTTCATATTTATGTATTTTCAAAATTTTCTACAGCAAATATACATTAGTTTTAAAACTAGGTAAAAATAAATGTTGAGTGAGTTTTCTCCATTCAGCTGATGTGTTTGTAAATAAATACATAATTCTTCAACACACGCTTTAAAAATCCTTGCCAGTGCCTCCACGCCCCAAACTCTGCCAAGTGTTTTATCAGCACAGAGGGGCTTGAGTGCGAGAAAGACCAGAGATTAAATCTCAGCTGGCATTTGCTAGCTGTGTGAAACCAAACTACTTACCCTCTTGTTCATTAGCTTCAGTTTCCTCATTCTCATTTTTACCACATAGGGCATCAAAGTACTAAATTAGATACTGAATGTAAAACTCTAGGCACATAACCTGGCATGTTGTACGTACTCAGTAAACACTGAAATCACTACTACATCTAGAGCCATATCTAAAAGTCTAAAGTTTAAAGCCCAGCTGAGGTGGGAACCCACAAATGTGAAACACAGCCAGTGGGCATAACTGTGAGGCTGTCTTCCCAGATCTGCTCCTAGACAAGGGAAACTGGAGAAACGAAGGGGATGACTGGACTTCCTCTACACAGAGGACCTGCAAAAATGCAAGAACCAAGAGTGCTCGTGAGGATGTCACTGAGGTCATTTAGTTTGGACAGAGAAAAAGGTGAAGCTAGGAAAGTGATAGGGAACTAGAGACCCAGAGGTCAAAGTACTGAATGTCTCAAGAAGGGTAAACCTTTTTGAGTTATATTTAAACAATCAGTCACCAGATTGTAATTCCGAATATGCCCTTTGAGTGACAGATCAGGCAATATTCTGCCATGGCTGTCAGCTTGCCTGTTAAAGATGAAGTTGGCTTTCTTTTACTGGGCATAAAAAGGGTTTTATGGGAAATCCACATGCAGGTCTGTCATTTGGGGTTGACAACTTTATTCTCTATTGAACGTGGTTACCAATTTTTTTCCCAGTAGTAGGCATAGCTGAATCTCTTCAGAACTTCCAAACTGATCATCACAATGGCATTTAGCAGCAAAGGGGCAGAAACTGGTTTCCAGAGAGAGAATCATTTTTTTTTTTTAAGTTAGAACTTCTTGGTTTATTTCTACTAAATAAGCACAGCCTTCTCTTTGAAAAGTTCAGACCTCAGTATCTGGCAGCATTGGAAAAATCACCAACTCTCTATCCCTCGATCCCCCGCAAGATGATAGTGGATAGTAAAATCTAGTTAGAAGAACATTAGCAGAGGTAGCAAAGTCACTTGTTAATTCCATTTATTTAAACCAAGTGCAAGTTGCACTGCTTTAGACTGCATTACAAAAGTTAAAAATCAGCACTAGGGAAATTAAAAGCAAAGTAAAAATAGAAAAGATGACAGGGTTTTGAGGATTTATCTCAAGCCTACCATGTCACAGAGGAGAAGATGAGGCCAAGAGAGTTCAATGACTTTGCTAATATTA
>NW_007728448.1:149778-150395 GCF_000696425.1 Galeopterus variegatus | reverse complement strand
GCCTACCATGTCACAGAGGAGAAGATGAGGCCAAGAGAGTTCAATGACTTTGCTAATATTAAAATGAAAAGAAAAGCCAGGGGAAAACATCAGATTTCCTTGAATCCAGGATTGTTGCATTTGTTTTTCCACTATACCAATCCTTTTGCCTGAAGTTAACTATTGATTTAGAAATGTGAGAGGATACAAATCTGCTCATTTTTACATTAACAATGGGTAATACAATTGTGATCATTTTTGTTGAGACCCCAAAGTTGTATGCACATAATTTAGCAAAAAGAAATTTTCAAATATTTTTCAAAGAATTTTTTTTTCAAATCTTCACTGCATTTTGCTGAATGTTGATCTTTACTTGATCTATTTAACAAGTGTTAATTGATTACCTTCTGTGTGCCATTTCCTTCTAGCTGGAAATGGAGTGATTCATTCCTGTCCTCATTGGATTATAAACTAGTGGGAGAAACCAAGCAGAAACAAGTACAAACACATACACACAAATCAAAACATGTACAGTGCTATAGAGAAAATGAACAGGATGCAATATTAGAGGAAAGCTATTGAGATAGGCTCCACCTTCCAGATTAGTAGGGAAGCCTCGCTGAACAGGTTATAACATG
>NW_007728448.1:148330-149714 GCF_000696425.1 Galeopterus variegatus | reverse complement strand
CTGCCCACATAAAACTTAGTCTAGTATATTTGGAGGAACAAACAATACATACATACATAAACAACGTAATGTTTTGATGTCAGATGGTAATAAGTGCTATGGAGAAAGATAATGAAGGGAAGAGAGGTAGAAATATGGTAATGTTGTTGCAATTTGTATAGGGTGGTCAGGGAAGAACTCACGGAAAAAGTGTTGTGGAAGAAGAAACACTGTACTTTCCTAGGTTCCATAGCTGGGTCTATGAAATAAACTGACGGGAGACAGGTTAACAGGAGAAAAGTTTACAAATTTATTAATTTTTAATATTATGTGCACAGGGGGCATTATAGGGAAAAAAGTGAATGTAAGAAAGAAGTAGTGAGATTTGGGGGTTTACACACTATCTATCTTAATAGCGGAAAGGGAGAGGGAATGTAGGCAACTTAGGAGAGAGTAAATGATTTTTAGAAAAATAAGTGTGCCCTTAGATGAATAATCTTAGGGAGATACGATAGTTTGTGACAGGGTTTGTCTGGGTGTGGTGTCAACTTCTAGTTTCCGCTCCTGTGATGAGTCAATCTTTCATGGTTGANTATTAATATCACTGTCAATCCCATCAGAAGAGTCTTTAAATACTGGGCAGCTGTCAAGCTCATGGTGGTGGATACCAATATTCCAAAAATATAATTTTCTCTAAAAGCTTGAAATTTTCATTGGCAACACACACTGTCAGTTGTATTCCTTGAAGTGACAGAATTATTTTGCTTACTTTTGAGCAAATGTCTGCCAGATATCCAAGTCTGAATAACCATAGTTGGTCTTCGGTCATTGTTTCATGCAAAAGAGTGTTACATAAAATATCAGCTAATTCAGTTTAAAACTCAAATAAGACAACTACATACTTCCTAATACAGCAGAAGTGCTTTGTGTGTATTTCCCATTCCACTACACAAAGTATTGAAAAGACATATTTAGGAGCAAGGTTTAAAAAGATTTCTGTGCATGTGCGTGTACGCACACACATTTTAATGTATTGTGAATGCACGGTGGTGAAGAACACAATAACTGCTAGTACTTGGTGCTGCTACATTGATTTCCTCAGAGGAGTCAGTAGTTTTAAGCATCACAGCTTTTCTACCATTAGTGTAAATAGCAACACAATGAGGAAGACAAGTAGAAAAGGACTAGGTATTAAGACTAGGTATTTGCCCATGTAAGTCACAAGACCATCATCTGGAAACTTCTGAATAGGGTCTACATTAAACTTATTTTTTTTTATTTTTTATTTTTTAAAAATTTTTTATTTTGTCAATATACAATGTAGTTGATTATTATGTCCCATCGCTGAAAACTCCCTCCCTCCTCCCTCTCCCCCCTCCCACCCAAGCATGTCCTTTCCATTTGC
>NW_007728448.1:142582-145293 GCF_000696425.1 Galeopterus variegatus | reverse complement strand
TCTGGGTGTGGTGTCAACTTCTAGTTTCCGCTCCTGTGATGAGTCAATCTTTCATGGTTGATGACAATTGAGTTCCTGATGGAGAATCTGTCTTTAGGCAGATAAATAGAGTTCAGAGAAACGTCGTGCCTGCAATTGCTGTCTTTCATGAGCTTTCAGCCCCAGATAATCAAGATACCAAAGTAGCATGTTTGGGAGTGGCATATTCTGAATTTCTTCAGGGTCTAAGCAAACACCTGAGAGAGAAGAAAAGCAAGAAATGTGGTTATCTGGTATATTTAAGGAAACTCTGGCATCAAAACTTGCAGAATAGGTGTTAGGAATTTGGAAGAAACCCAGGACAACAGCAGATGAGCACTTCGGGTCTTCCTCACGAAGGTTCTTCATGGCCCAGAGGATGATTTTGTGAGACAAAGATGACGTCAACAATTCTGGTTCAAAAAGAGATTCATAAGGTTGGATCTGAGTGGGAAGAAGTTTCAGAAACATATTGATTGATTGATTTTGCTTATATTTATGTTTTTATGTAGACACAATAGTGATACAGTAAAACTTCTGTCTAAAGTCTTAACAAATACTCTAAATAAGTATAAAATAGCATGTCTCATAGTTAAGAAAAAACTGTTTCATAGTTTAATTTGTAGTATTATTTTTCTTAGTGGCCCATGAAATAATGGTAAGGCTTACAATCACTGACATTCTAGATCTAATGAACTATAGTATTAGAAACAGCAGATGGTAGAATTCAGTCAAGGATAAAGATTTCAAAGGAGTCTTCTCATTAAAAAAATCATTTCAAAATAAGGCTGGTATCTTTTATGTACCTAGCAGTAGATCCAATAAAAACATGTGTATTTTAAAGCTTTAAAAAAAGATTACAGCAGGTTGGTGCATAATTTCTATCTCATTCCCTGCCCCCTCCTTGGCTAATATTCTCATACTTAGAATCACCATCAATCTTAATTTATTAAAGAAAGGGTGGTGGTTATGACACAAGAATGTAGTCATTATCTTCCCATTAACATTAACTAAGATGAATTAATGAGATAAGGATGAGCTATAGAAGGAAGAGTTTTATTAATCTGGCTTTTGAAATGGCACATTAATGAACAGAGAGAAGTTGGAAAAGGCTTTAGATCCTTCAAAGACTACCAAAGTGATTATCTAACCTTAATTATAGTAGATTCCTATAAAAATACAGACATGGTTTCTCCCCACAGTGATTATTAATTGGGAATTAATTTAAGGATTAAAGGAAAAAGTTCTTTCTAAATATGGACAAAAAGGAAATGTGAAAATATGTAGTATTTAATATGTTAAATTTCTCTTTGTAATAGCTGAAACAACCTAATTAAAGCTTATATTACTTTGAATTAAAATAGTCAAATATACTTATGTTCATATTTGGAAACAATAATCATGTTCATGAGTATATTACACAAATTACCTAGATGTATTATCTCCCAATTTTATAAATTGAAAAACATAAAATAGATTTTTTAAAAAAGCAAAGAAAAAATCACCTATGTTCCATCCCCACCCTCACCCCATGAGGCTAACTCTATGTGTGATTTTCTATGCTCCAGTTTTTTCCGTAAGACCCATTATCATATTTAATTACAATTTTACCAAGATTAATTTTATTTCTTCCTTTTTATATTTCATAAATGGTTTTCTTTTGATGTATTTTCTCTGTAATTATTTTTAAATAACTACTTAATATTCTATTCTGCTAATGTAGCATAATTTAATTAATGAAGTAATGTCGATTTTTCAACATATTATTATCTCATATTTGACATCAAAACATTACATTATTTATGTATGTATGTATTGTTTGTTCCTCCAAATATACTAGACTAAGTTTTATGTGGGCAGGTTTTTTTTTTTCCCCCTAGCACCTCACACGGTGCTTACACCATAATAGAAACTCAGTAATACCTGATGAATGAATAAAAGACTATGGAAGAACAAACATAAACAGATGCATTTAGGCTCCTGCCCATATTGTTCCCGAACCTGAAATGGTTTGCCTCCAACTACTTTTGTGGCTGCCTATAGTTTATTATTCATGTTATAACCTGTTCAGCGAGGCTTCCCTACTAATCTGGAAGGTGAAGCCTATCTCAATTTTTACTATCACATAAACCTCTTTGTGCAGAAAGTATTTTTACTCACTTCTTTTTATTACTCTGAAATGAGTTACCAAGAATTCCTAGGTTAGGAGGTTTAAACATTGTAATGGATTTAGTGAGCTTTGGGCAACATTATCCAAAAATATAACTAATTTACATAGTGTCCGGAATGGTATTTATTTACAGATTAATTCATATATTTTACCTAAGTCTGCAACCCTCCTCTTGCTCTGTGAATAATGATAATAGTGACGATGATATCATCACCAACAATAATAAAGTTATCTAGTCCTGAACATGCCAGGCACTATGTTAAGCAATTTATGTAGAATTTTCATGGACAGTCATAGGCTTTGTATTCAAATGAACTTGTATTTGATTTCTTTCTCTTTTACTAATTGGCAGGGATCTTGGCCATGTTACTTAACTTCTTTCAGATAAGCTTTTCCTGTCGTACTATACAATAGTACTAAAAATCTTGCAGGATTTTTGAGAGGATTGGTTTTCTTAACAACTGAATTTTTTGAAATATTTACTCATTTAATCTATCTGCAATTTAATTTTTAGCATTTTAAA
>NW_007728448.1:139293-141911 GCF_000696425.1 Galeopterus variegatus | reverse complement strand
CATGCCAGGCACTATGTTAAGCAATTTATGTAGAATTTTCATGGACAGTCATAGGCTTTGTCTTCAAATGAACTTGTATTTGATTTCTTTCTCTTCTACTAATTGGCAGTGATCTTGGCCATGTTACTTAACTTCTTTCAGATAAGCTTTTCCTGTCGTACTATACCAATATTACTAAAAATCTTGCAGGATTTTTGAGAGGATTGGTTTTCTTAACAACTGAATTTTTTGAAATATTTACTCATTTAATCTATCTGCAATTTAATTTTTAGCATTTTAAAATGTGTTCTTTAATCTTCTTTTATCACATTACTTGATAAATATTTTTCCACTTGCCAATATTTAATGACATGTACTTCCTTATGTTCTAAATTATCATAATAATTTGTATCTATTTCTGAAATTTCTATTTTTTTGATATATTTTCATGCCAGTACAATAAATACTACTTTAATGATTATTGCATCAAAATACATTTTATTCTTTAGGAGACTACAGTTTCTTTACTAATGTCTTTTGTGTTCGTTTCACAATGCTATTTCATAGTCTGGCAAATTTATTTCTAACAGAAAAATTTTAGAATTTAGTTGAATTGCAAAATAAGTGTACAGGGTGGGATTGTTTAAAATGTATATATTAATTTCAGCTGTATTGGTATATTTTCAATATAAGAAATTCAAATTTATGTATTCTCAATGTAGCACAGGTGAAGCAACTTTAATAAACAAGACAGCTGGGAAGAGAGGATTATTTTTCTGTTGTCTCATTAAACTCTGCTTGAGTAAACTATTGTTAACTAGAAATAAGCATGTCTTATTGTGGCTACAGAATCAACTGATGTATATTAAGTTAGATATCTTATTTGAAATATATAGGGTGTGAGTCCTAAAATATTTGTCAATTTAAATATAAAATTTATAACTATATTTTTAGTTATTAAGACTTAAATATAGGTCTATTGAACCAGAACCTATTATTTATAGAAAAGAATGAGTAAATTAATTCTAATGAATGAATTAAATCATGGTTCAATTAAAATCCATTTAAATTTAATTAAGTATACTCTGTTATGCTCTTTAAATGGAAGATAAACCTATTATTTATAGAAAAGAATGAGTAAATTAATTCTAATGAATGAATTAAATCATGGTTTAATTAAAATCCATTTAAATTTAATTAAATATACTCTGTTATGCTCTTTAAATGGAAGATAATATTGCATTCTATTAAAAAAGATGATTTGTGTAAGTATTTACAAATGAAAAAAGACAAATTTACCCTAAACAAATGATTCAAATTATACAGTAAAATTTTAACATTTCAGACATGATTTTACAAAGTTTAATATGTCAAATAATAATAATAGTAGTTCATATTATTACATTTATTTAGTACTTATCATATGTTAGGCATGTTCTAAGGGTTTTATTTGTACTCATGTCCTCTTAGAGAAAACCTATGAGAAAGAAACTATCATCCCTATTTTATAGCTGAGGAAGCTGAGGCTCAGAAAGAAAGTCTAAGAACTTTGTTCCAAATCATATACTGTAAATATTTGAACCCAGGTTGTTTGTCTCTGAAGTTTGTAATCATTTGGCCAAAAAGAATGAAATAGTTTTGTATTATAACTTCTCATCAACTTTACTTAGCAAGTGTTTTGATTATCTATAGCTTTGTCAATTTAAATTGAAAACCTTTACAACATTTTGACTATTTTATCTGATAAGGGATTTCTTATTAAAGAGTTAACAAGGCTTAAGTGTTCTTTAGGATTAAAGGCTAACCCTAGAACAAAAAAGTGTACCTAATATGGATTAAAAATAGAGCACACCTTTCAAATAAGACTTTTCAATTAAAAGTATGATATATGATGGTAAATTATTTCCCTCATTTTCACAGCACTTTCTGATTTAATCTCAAGAATATGTTTATGATTCCATTAAAACTCTATCAGTAAAGGTCTGTAAAAGCTATAAGATAATGGTTTAACCTGTGTTCTTTCCTCACCAAAAGTAAAACAAGCAATAACATTCGGCTTCAGTATATAGGCAGGAGATTGTCCAGCTAGCATTAACAATAGCAAATGCAGACAATCTTTCCAAGAATGGCTTTCGGTGTGAGCAAATCTTCCTCTTGGACCATTCTGCAGGAGCCCCCATGTCAACTGCGCATGTTACTTGGGCACCATCTACTGGACAAATTAAGTAACAACCAACTCTCTCTAGACGGGAATACTAAAAAATTCTGGGGAACTCCTGTATTTCAGACCTACTTCTACTTAAACCCTTTGTGTAGTAGTGTGGCACTATGGCTAAGGCTAATGTCTCGAATCCTGTCGACATCACCAATTGTAGCGCTCTTAATCCTGCCCCTACCATGCCATTTCTTGGCTACTGCTAATGTCTGCAGTCCTGCTCACAGCACCAATTGTCTGGCTCTTAATCCTGTTCGTGACGCCAATTGTAAAGCTAGGCGACCACACCAGTTGTCAGGCTCTTTTACCTACTGGTAATCCAGCACTGACTGGGCCAATTGCCAAGCCAGGGCTGGGTCTGGTGCTCCCAGACCCCTCAAGCCCGTTCACAGACTGGGTCACAAACCCTTCATATGCCAGGCTG
>NW_007728448.1:136044-137581 GCF_000696425.1 Galeopterus variegatus | reverse complement strand
AAAAATAGTCAAATTCGACAGTTGCATTGTTTAATTTCTCTAAATTCTTTATTCACTTTGTATCTGATGTTCTTTGTATTGTGTATAAAAGTGTGCAAAATCTCTCACTATAACTGTGAATTTGTCTATTTCTCCTTGTATCCTTAGCAATTTTTGCTTTATGTGTTTTGAGAATATAAGTGTATTAAATTTATATCAAATTGTTATATATATCAATTAACTAATTAATTGATATATATTAAATATATATCAACATTAAATTTATATCAACTAGTGAATTGAATATTTTATTATTTCTCAAATGCCCCCTTTATTATGTAGAATAATTTTTTCTTTAAAATCTGTATTTTCTGATACACATACTAGTAAAGTTATATTGGGTTTTTGTTTCTTTGTTTGGTTTATGATTTCATGGTATGTGATTTTTCCATTCTATTACTTTCAACATTTCAGCATCCTTTTCCATTTGTTGGTTTATTGTCAATGGCGTATAGTCGGACATTTTAAAAATCCAGTATGAAAATGTAATTTTCCTAGAACTTTCATATTTCATATTATTATTGATGCAGTTAGNCTGAAAGTTCAGTGCATTGTGGTGTTGTCTTTCTTTCTTTCTTTCTTCTTGACTTTCTTGGCTTTCCTTCTTTCCTTCCTTTTTTTCTTTCCTTCTTCCTTCCTCCCTTCCTTCCTTTCCTACTTTCATAATACCCACTCATGAGTGAGAACATGCAGTATTTCTCTTTCCTTGTCTGGTTTATTGTATCACTTAACATAATTTTCTCCAGACTCATCCATGTGGCTGAAAATGGCAGAATTTCCTTCTTTTTTATGGTTGAGTAGTATTCCATTGTGTATATATACCACATTTTCTTTATCCCGTCATCTGTCAGTAGATACTTAGGTTGCTTCCATATTTTGGCTATTGTAGATAGAGCTGCGGTGAACATGAGAATGTAGGTATCCCTTTAATATGATGATATCCATTCCTTTGGATATATACCCAGTAGTGGGATTGCTGGATCATACGATAGTTCTATCTGTAGTTGTTTGAGAAACCTCCATACTGTTTTCCATAATGGCTGTGCTAATTTACAGTCCCACCAACACTGTAGAAGACGTCCCCTTTCCCTGCATCCTTGTCAGCATTTGTTATTCTTGGTCTTTTTAATAATGGCTACTCTAAATGGGGTGAGAGGATATCTCAGTGTGGTTTTGATTTGAGTTTCCCTGATAATTAGTGATTCTGAACATTTTTTCATTTACCTGTTGGCCATTTATATGTCTTCCTTTGAAAAATGTCTATTCATCTCCTTTGCCCATTTTTTATTGGATTATTTGGTTTTTTACTGTATAGTTGTTTGAGTTCTTCATATTTTCTGGGTATCAATCCCTTGTTGGATGCATATTTTGCAAATATTTTCTCCCATTCTGTAGGTTGTCTTTTCACTTTGTTGATTGTTTCATTTGCTGTGCAGAAGCTTTTTAGTTTGATACAATCCCATTTGTTTATTTTTCCTTCTGTTGTCTGTGCTTTTGG
>NW_007728448.1:133564-134882 GCF_000696425.1 Galeopterus variegatus | reverse complement strand
GTACAGGTCCAGTGTCATTCTTCTGCATATGGATGTCCAGTTTTCCCAGCACCATTTGTTGCAGAGGCAGTCTTTTCCTCAATGTATGTTCTTGTTGCCTTTGTCAAAGATCAGTTAGCTGTAAGCATGTAGGTTGATTTCTGGGTTTTCTATTCTGTTCCATTGATCTGAATGTCTGTTTTTATCCCAGTACCATACTATTTTGGTTACAATAGCTTTGTAATATGATTTGAAGTTGGGTAGCGTTATGTCTCTGGCTTTAGTTTTGTTTTTTTTTTTTTTGCTCAGGATTGCTTTCCTATTAGGGTCTTTTGTTGTTTGTTCTTCCATATGAATGTTAGGATTGCTTTTTCTATTTCTGTGAAGAATGTCATTGGTATTTTGATGGGAATTGCAGTGAATCTATAGATTGCTTTGGGTGGAATGGACATTTTCACGATGCTAATTCTTCCCATCCAAGAGCATGGTATGTCTTTCCACCTTTTTGTGTCCTATTTAATTTCTTTCACTAGTGTTTTGTAGTTCTCGTTGTAGAGATCTTTAACCTCCCTGGTTAAATTGATTCCTAAGTATTTTGGGGGGGAAACATTGATCTTTTGTATTGTGTTTTGGGTTTCTATTTCATTTGGTTTTGCTCTGATCTTGATTATTTCTTTCTGTCTACTAACCTTGGGATTGGGTTGTTCCTGTTTTTCTATTTCTCTGAAGTGAAGGATTAGGTTGTTTATTCCCCATCTTTCCATTCTTCTGAAGTGAGCATTTGTTGTGATAAACTTCCCTCTTAGTACTGCTTTTGAAGTATCACACAGGTTTTGGTATGATGTGTCACTATCTTCATTAGTTTCAATAAATTTTTTATATCATGTTTAATTTCTTCTTGGATGCATATGTCATTCAGTAGAATGTTTAATTTTCATGTATTTGTATATTTTCCAGAGTTTCATTTGTTATTGATTTCTAGTTTTAATCCATTGTGGTCTGAAAAAATACATGAAATAATTTCAATTTTTAAAAAATTTGTTGAGACTTGATTGGATTGGCAACCTAATATGTGGTCTACCCTGGAAAATGTTCCATGTGCTGAGGCGAAGAATGTATATTCTGTGGATGTTGGATGAAATGTTCTGTAGATGTCGGTCAAATCCAAATGGTCTAAAGTTTTATTTAGATCATGTGTTTCTCTATTGATTTTTTGCCTATATGATCTGTCCAATGTTGAGAGAGGGGTGTTCATGTTCCCCACTATTATAGTATTTTAGTCTGTCTATTTCTTTAGGTTTAATAGTGTTTGCTTTATATATCTGGCTGCTCTAATCTT
>NW_007728448.1:128917-133458 GCF_000696425.1 Galeopterus variegatus | reverse complement strand
AGTCTGTCTATTTCTTTAGGTTTAATAGTGTTTGCTTTATATATCTGGCTGCTCTAATCTTAGGTGCATATATATTTATGATTTTCATGTCTTCTTGTTGGATAGATACCTTTCTCATCATATAGTGGCCTTCTTTATCTCTTTTTATGGCTTTTGGTTTAAAGTCTATTTTATCTGATATAAGAATAGCTACTCCAGCTCAGTTTTGGTTTCTATTTGCATGGTATATATTTTCCATCCTTTCACTCTTAGTCTGTGCATGTCTTTAGAGTTAAGGTGAGTCTCTCAAAGACAGCATATTTTTGGGTCTAGCTTTTTAATCCAGTCATTCTGTCTATGTCTTTTGAGTGGGGAATTTAATCCTTTTACATTAAGAGTTATTATTGAAATATGTTGGGTTACTCCTAGCATTTTACTGATTTTTTGTTTGGATGTTTTAAATATCTTTTGTTCTTTTCTTTCTGTTTTACTGTTTGTCTTCTGTGTTACTTGGTTTCTTGAGGTGGTAGATAAAGTTCTTTTCTCTTTATTGTTTGCGTTTTTGTTTTACTGGTGAGTTTTGTTCTTTCTTGAGTATTCATGGTAGTGATGTTGTTCTTTAAGGTACCAGGTGAAGTACTCCCATGAGAATTTTTGGTAGGGCTATTCATGTGATGAACTCCCTAGTTTTTGTTTGTTTGAGAAATATATTACTTGTCCTTCATTTCAGAAGGATAGTTTTGCTGGGCATAGTATTCCTGGCTGGCAATTTTTGTCTTTCAGTATTTTGAATATATCATCCAATTCTCTTCTGGCTTTTAGGGTTTCTGATGAAAAGTCTGCCATTAGTCTGATGGGGCTCTCTAACAGGTAACTTGATGCTTTTCTCTTGCAGCTTTTAAGTTTCTCTCTTTGCCTTTGAGCTTTGCCAATTTGACTATAATGTGTTTTGGAGAGGACCTTTCTGTGTTGAATTTGTTTGGAGATCTTTGAACCTCCTTGGTACGAAGATTTGTATCTTACCTATACTTAGGAGTTTTTCCACTATTACTTTGTTGAAAATGATTTCAATGCTTTTTTTCTTTTATTTCCCTTCTGGAACACCCATGATTCAGATATTTGAGCACTTAAGATGGTCTGCTGGGCCGGCCTGGTGGCGCACTGCTATAGTGCGCCGCTTGGGAAGCGCGGTGGCGCTCCCGCCAAGGGTTCGGATCCCACATACAGACCGGTTCCCGCTCACTGGCTGAGCGAGGTGCGGGAGCAACGCCGAGGGCTGCGATCCCGTTGCTGGTCCTGGTCCGGTGCGGGCGTGACACTGAGGGTTGCGATCCATCGCCAGACACGGAAAAAAGACAAAAAGGAAAAAAAAAAAAAAAGATGGTCTGCTATCTCTCTTAAATTTTCTTCATTTTTAAAATTTGTGGGGGTTTTTTTGTTTGTTTGTTTGTTTTGGTCCACTTGGGTTATTTCAAAAAGGCCATCTTCAAGNGTTGCTCTAAATTCCTTTTCAGTCATTTCAAGGATTTTCTGTTCTATAGGATCTGGTATTTGAGACTTATTATATTCCTTTGGTGGTGTCATGTTTACTTATTTTTTCATATTTCTAGTATCCCTACATTGGTGTTTAGTCATCTGGTAGAGAAGTTGCTTTTTCTCATACTCTGGAGTGGCATCAGTAGGGATGGAGTTCCTCTCCTCATACTCTGGAGTGGAATCTGTGGGGATGGAGTTCCTCTCGTGGATGTGTTTTATAATGAGGGTTGAATGGGATGTTTTAGTATTGGTTCCAGGTCAATGAAATAGTGTAGCCTCCATGTAGATACTTTGGCTGAATTCAGTGTTAGAGTTGCATGAAAGTGCCCTTGTAACCTAATCCCTGGGACACTTTGTTTTTCCTTGCTGAGGTTGGTGAAACTATGTTGGCTCCAACATATGTTGGACAAGCTCTCAAATTTTGGGGGTAGTGCCTTGGAGTCTTGTCACTCTTAAGTTATGGTGGGTGTTCTTGGGCAGGATTGTTGGCATCCTGGCTAGCTCACCCTGGCCCTGATGGGTGTACTGGGGTCCACTAGTGCTCCTTGATTGAATGGGTGACTCTGGGTGGGTTTTTTCTGTTCTCTTTCCTCTTTCCCTAGGCTCCACTGGTGACTCCCCCTCTGTCTATACCAATGAGTGGTCACCAGGTAACCTATGAGATAGCAGCAAGCTGTCCTTGTGGCAGCAGTTGCTGTGGCAGTGGCTGTCATGGCCCACTTGTTCTGCACTGGTGTCTGCAGCAGTGGCAGGGAGTGTTGCTTACAGCACAACTGCCTGTTGCTCTGGTGGGGCCTCAGCAGCAGCTGGGTGGGTCTCTCTGGGTGGGACTTGCTTGCCTTGGTCCTGTGTGGCTGCCTGGTGCTCTGACGCCTCAGTGGTGGTTGGGTGGGTCTCTTGGGGGGAGGGCTTCCTTGCCTAGGTCCTACATGGCTGTATATTCTTAATTTTAATATGCACAAGTAAAACAGCTGGCCAGTTAGCTCATAGTGGTGATAACATCAAGGTCAAGTTCAAGGCAAGGATCCCCTTACCTATAGTTTCAGAGGCTGGGAAGTCCAAAGCCCAGGGAACACATTTGGTGAGAGTCTTCTTTGGTGGTGGCTTTATAGTAATGCAGGGGCCTCATGGCAGAAAATGGAGGAGCAGAGAGAAGACGACAATTATTAGTGCAACTTATATCAATATAACATCAACAAAAAATTATAATTAGTTTGGTAGATACCAAAAAGTATTTGATAAAATGTTAATTTACAATTCAAAAATTATCCTCGTCCTTTCATTATAATGACTATCATTGTGAAGTCAACAATAATTCTGTGCTCAATGCTGAACTTCAAGACATTCTTTACCTAGTACCAGAAACAAGATTGGATGCTCTCAATTATGACTCTTATTTATTATATTTCTGAGAGGTAGAAACAAATGATAATTGTTCACAAACAATATAATAGTCTGCTAACAAAAACTCAAGACTATAACAGAAGTATATTAGAATGAATGAGATTATTAAGATGGATGGATAAAATATAAATATATGAAAACCAAGAGTTTTCCTTTATAACATGAAAACCGGTTTAAAAATATAATTGAGGGCCGGCCCGGTGGTGCACTGGATGGTGCGCAGCTTGGGAAGCACGGCGGCGCTCCCGTCCGAGGGTTCGGATCCCACGTACAGACCGGCTCCNGTTGCTCTAAATTCCTTTTCAGTCATTTCAAGGATTTTCTGTTCTATAGGATCTGGTATTTAAGACTTATTACATTCCTTTGGTGGTGTCATATTTACTTATTTTTTCATATTTCTAGTATCCCTACATTGGTGTTTAGTCATCTGGTAGAGAAGTTGCTTTTTCTCATACTCTGGAGTGGAATCTGTGGGGATGGAGTTCCTCTCGTGGATGTGTTTTATAATGAGGGTTGAATGGGATGTTTTAGTATTGGTTCCAGGTCAATGAAATAGTGTAGCCTCCATGTAGATACTTTGGCTGAATTCAGTGTTAGAGTGGCATGAAAGTGCCCTTGTAACCTAATCCCTGGGACACTTTGTTTTTCCTTGCTGAGGTTGGTGAAACTATGTTGGCTCCAACATATGTTGAACAAGCTCTCAAATTTTGGGGGTAGTGCCTTGGAGTCTTGTCACTCTTAAGTTATGGTGGGTGTTCTTGGGCAGGATTGTTGGAATCCTGGCTAGCTCACCCAGACCCTGATGGGTGTACTGGGGTCCACTAGTGCTCCTTGATTGAATGGGTGACTCTGGGTGGGTTTTTTCTTTTCTCTTTCCTCTTTCCCTAGGCTCCACTGGTGACTCCCCCTCTGTCTATACCAATGAGTGGTCACCAGGTAACCTATGAGATAGCAGCAAGCTGTCCTTGTGGCAGCAGTTGCTGTGGCAGTGGCTGTCATGGCCCACTTGTTCTGCACTGGTGTCTGCAGCAGTGGCAGGGAGTGTTGCTAACAGCACAACTGCCTGTTGCTCTGGTGGGGCCTCAGCGGCAGCTGGGTGGGTCTCTCCGGGTGGGACTTGCTTGCCTGGGTCCTGTGTGGCTGCCTGTTGCTCTGGTGCCTCAGTGGTGGTTGGGTGGGTCTCTTGAGGGTAGGGCTTACTTGCCTAGGTCCTACATGGCTGTATATTCTTAATTTTAATATGCACAAGTAAAACAGCTGGCCAGTTAGCTCATAGTGGTGATAACATCAAGGTCAAGTTCAAGGCAAGGATCCCCTTACCTATAGTTTCAGAGGCTGGGAAGTCCAAAGCCCAGGGAACACATTTGGTGAGAGTCTTCTTTGGTGGTGGCTTTATAGTAATGCAGGGGCCTCATATGGCAGAAAATGGAGGAGCAGAGAGAAGATGACAATTATTAGTGCAACTTATATCAATATAACATCAACAAAAAATTATAATTAGTTTGGTAGATACCAAAAAGTATTCGATAAAATGTTAATTTACAATTCAAAAATTATCCTTGTCCTTTCATTATAATGACTATCATTGTGAAGTCAACAATAATTCTGTGCTCAATGCTGAA
>NW_007728448.1:81003-128417 GCF_000696425.1 Galeopterus variegatus | reverse complement strand
AATATAATAGTCTGCTAACAAAAACTCAAGACTATAACAGAAGTATATTAGAATGAATGAGGTTATTAAGATGGATGGATAAAATATAAATATATGAAAACCAAGAGTTTTCCTTTATAACATGAAAACCGGTTTAAAAATATAATTGAAAAACATATTACCAAATAACAACCAAATAGAAAATGTCATAACTGCATGAAATTAAGCTTAAATTAAATGAGGAGACATGCCATGTTTTGATAAAAAAATACCAAATGACGTATTTAACTTTTTAAAAAATGTTATTATGTATAAGTTCCAATTAAGTTACAGGTAAGAAATTTGATAAAAAAAATTCATCTAGAAAGATAAAAGGATAAGCTGGCCAAGAAAAAAATTGATAAAGAAAATTAGTGAAAGTGAACTAATACTCTTAGTTACTATGATGTAAAGATACAGATATTAAGATCATGTTGTACTAACATACTGGTTCTCAACCTAGGGTAGTTTTCCCGCTTGCTCCTAGAAGATACATGGCAATTTCTGAAGACATTTGTTTTCACAATGGGGGGTGGAGGGGGACTGCTGCTAGCATTTAATGGGTAGAGGTTGGAATGTGGCCTAACATCCTACAATGCATAGCATAGTCCCTACAACTAACAGTAATCTGTCTCTCAGTGCCAATAGTCCGAGGTTGAGAAACCCTATGTTAATGTAACAATTGAAAAGAAATTATTGTTGATAGTATTAAAAGCTCAGAATCGGCCTGTGTATATCTTATAGATATGTAAGAATTTAATATATAACAAAGTAAATATTTCAAATCAGAAAGAAAATTGAATTTTCGTGGTGTTGTGATTATTGCTTAATCATTTGCCAACAAAAGGTACGTTCCTCTTTCATTTCACCCAGCAAATAAAATCTTAATTAATCAGAATACTAAATGTTAATATGAAACATAGGAAAAAAGGCAGGCAAATATACATTACTATTCATCTTTTCTTAATATGAAAGACTCGATATAGAAAAGTTAAAAAAAAAAAACTGGTATTATAGAAAAATTTATAGATAATAATTCACAAATTTAATAAATGTTTTCCTAAATTTAATAGGTGCTTGCCTTGAGTTGAATGTCCCCCCACAACTTAATCCCCAATGTAGCTGTTGAGGGTGGGAAATTCTATTACAGTAATTGAAAGGTGGAGCCTTGAAGAAGTGATTGGATTGTAGGACCGTGCAGTAGTGAATGGATTAAAAATGGTGGTCAGGGGCGTGGTTTGGAGGGGCTTAGAAAGAGAGTGAATGAGGAGGTTACTTTCTGCTGTCTCTGCTCCACCATTTCTGCAGTGTGATAACCTGCTATCACTGGTGACACCACCAAGACCTTCCTGTGTTCCCTGGACTTTGGACTTCTCAGCCTCAGAAACTGTAAGCAATAAATTTTGTCTTCTTATAAATCACTCAGTTTCAGGTATTTTGTTATAAGCAATAGAAATGGACTAACACACTTATGTTAGAATGTTTTTCTCAGATTTTAAAAGACAAATTAATTTAAAAGTGCTTGTAACACATTAAAAGAAGTTGCTGTAGGTGGAATATAATGATCTCCTGGGATTATTGATAACAATTTCATTCATTTAATTAGCCCTTCCTGTATGTCAGAAAGGGTATTATATATTTTTTCTACTTTATATTAATTATTTTTCACAGCTATCAGTCTAGGGTAAATATAATCTATTAGATCAGAATATTTATTTACCCTTCCTCATGATTGTGTGGAATATTACTATTCCAATAATACACTTGACTTTTTCCTGCATCTTAACTCACTACCAGAGGTGTCGAAAACCACCAATTAGTGATACATTAGACTTGGAACCTGAGAAATAAGGATGAGAAATAGAATTTGGAGGCCAAAGTAACACAAGAAGAACTTTGGTGGTTCCAGGGCTTGTGAATTTTAGCCTTAGATTTCACTATGCTTGGACTACATGTGCTTTTGATCTTTCCAATTTTCATTAGTTTTTGTTTAAAGGCTCACTTTAGAACCACATCTGTTTGAAGTGCTGCATTGTTTTCATGGCCAGAGAACTTTCCACCTTGGAATTTTAAGCTTTGCCATAAATTCAGGGCCAAGTTATTGAAACTAGAATTTGAAATTGCTAGTTTCTTCTGCCTTTGCATTCTCTTCAAACCCTACTTACTACCACCTTATAATTAGGCTTGGGAGTCTTGGAGACCCAGACTATGCTCATCCCCATAGATATGTGGTGGTCTCTATTAAGAAACTAAAAGAAATGGAAAATCACCCTCACTTGGATGGTAATAGAGGAAAGCTGGGTGACATCACTGAAACTCAAGGGCCAACAAAGTATTTTCCAAAAACTTGATTCTTCTGAGATGGCTTAGACTTGGGATTTAAGTTGGCACAGAAGGTGTCAGTGTAAATGGACAGTAGATAGGAAAATTGTAGAATGCTTTAGATGAATGGAAGATTGCAGTTCAGAAAACAGATTTAGCTCTAAGAACAAAGGAAAACCTGGAGAAGTACAGAAACATGAAAATACAAAGGATGTGTGAGTATTCAGAAGATAATTTGACCTATACGAAAGAGAAAAAGGGACTATAGCTCAAATGACATACCGAGGCATACCTGCTTTTGAGGATTAAATAGGAGGTGATTCCAGGTGATGACAAGTACCACAGTGGAGTCCCAAAGAAACCTAACAGAGAAAAAAGAGAGGAGCTTGGATGTTTCCCAGAAGAAGCCAGAGTAGAAAAGTCCTCCAGTAAGTTGTCTTGCAAACTTCAGATAGAAACTATTACAATCTCTTTCAAAATTGCAGATAGGAAATCCATAATAAGAGCAATTAGGGGATCACCCGGTGGGGGACATGCAGCAACAACACCTAGACCACCTTCAGGGAAGGCTTTTCGCCCCCATTGGTGGGATGGCTGCCAGTAAGGAGCCTGCAGTTGTCAAACCCTGATAGGGCTTGCCTCAGCTTCAGAGAGAAGCCTGGTCCAAGGCCACACCTTTCTGGGGTGGCCTACATTAATGACTGGTAGGGGCTGAGGTATGATAACAAGGTCATTTCAGTCCAAAACAAGATGACTGCGATTAGGGTGGGAGCAGCCTTCATCCAGTCTCGACTTCTCTATCTGCCCATTGCTGCTCACGTCTCCTCCTTTTCATGGGTGTTGATCCTGCCCACTAAACTTCAGCACAGAATCTCCTTCATGGAGAATTCAACCTGTGACACATCCCTTCAAGAGTGGGACAGCAATACCAAGTGCTGTGTAAAGTATGGGCAAATGTGAGAGTGGAAAGCTGGTAAGATCGGTATCGCATTAGAGCTCTCCAGAGAAACAGAACCAGTAAGCGACTATATACATATATAAATGGAGATTTATCATGAGGTATTGGTTCCCATCACTACGGAGGCCGAGAAGTCCTATAGTTTGCCTTTTGCAAGCTGGAGACGCAGGAACACTGGTGTGTAACTCAGTCTGAGTCTGACGGAGGCCGAGAAGTCCTATAGTTTGCCTTTTGCAAGCTGGAGACGCAGGAACACTGGTGTGTAACTCAGTCTGAGTCTGAAGGCTGGAGAGCCAGGGGAGCTGACAATGGAGGCCGAGAAGTCCTGTAGTTTGCCTTTTGCAAGCTGGAGACCCAGGAACACTGGTGTGTAACTCAGTCTGAGTCTGAAGGCTGGAGAGCCAGGGGAGCTGACAATGTAAATCTCAGTACAAGGGCAGGTGAAGATGAGATGAGATGTCCCAGCTCAAGCCGTGAAGCAGGAAACAAGGAGTGAATTTCTCCTTCTTCTGGCTTTTGTCTTATTCAGGCCCTCAACAGATTGGATGATGCCCAGCCACTCTGGGGAGAGCATTCTACTGAGTCCACTGATTCAAATGCTAATATCATCCAGAAACACACTAGCAGACTCACCCAGAGATAAGGTGCGATCTGGGCACCCCATTACATAGTCAAATTGTCACATAAAATCAACCATCACAACTATAACATATACAAATAATTATTAAGTGAGAGTCAAGGTAACAGAGTGTTGCCTTGACTCTGAGAGATATACTCCAGAATTCTGAGGGCATAGTTCCCTAAGGGAAGGCACAGTAGAGATGACATGTGTTGAAGGACATCTGGGCAGAAAAGAACAAGAGTCCAGACCTGGGTTAGATACTGCTCTGAAAAGAGGACACTTCCTGGATGAGACAGTCTAATTCAATGGGTGCACGTAGGAAGGATTTGTACAACTGATGCTTTTGCAGACTTAGAATTTATGGTGTATATTGTTAAAATATATTACTATGGGCAACCTCTCAAAACAAGAAAATTAGTCTGGATCAGAAAGCAAAACAAAGCTAAAATGAGAGGAGCACTGATGTACAGCCAACATTAGAGAAGGAAGAGAATCGTTGTACAGGTTAAGTTTATAGAAACTTCCAGAAACTATTGATTCTGGCTGAAGCAGGAGGGGATAGCAGAAGAAAATTGCACCGTAGACTAGAGTAAGCAGCAGATGCTTCGAAGCATCTTCCCTGTACGCCGTTGGGTCCATGTTGTGTTCACCAACAGCTATAGATAGTGTCGCATGTGCTCACAGCTGTCAGCTGCCAGCCCTGCCAGTCTCTCTTCTCTGTCTGACACTTCCCCAGAGCCCTGAAAGGCTGGAGTGGGGTAGTTAATGTACTTGGGGCAACTCTTGACTGATGGAACATGGAAATGTAAGGACATAACCCAGCCTCCCCATCCTCCAGTGACATGACTTTAAGATGTGGTCTATGTTGGATCTTAGAAGATCCACATGGAGTTGAGCCCCAGTTGGCCATAGTAGTAATCCACTTGTTAATTCATTCTTTGCCATTTTTCTCTTTTCTCTGAATTACTTTCCCCACTTCTTTATTTGTGCTTTCTAGGATCACCTCCCAAATAACCTACCTGCACTCAGTCTTTGCCTCTGGGTCTTTTGGGTATATTTCACTTATGCAAGAAAGGATGCAGCAGACAGATTCCCACCTGCAGTCTAGAGAGCATTGAAATGCTGAGGACATCCGGTCTTGAGAGGTACGCTGCTCAGATGCTGATCTCCTCTAGGCTCCCAGGCCAGACTTCAGAAATCTTTGCAGCGCTCCTGTTCAGAAACCTGCTGAGGTGACTAGGGGAATTTCTCTGTAGAAGTGGTTTGTATGAGCCTGACTATTTTCCTAGAAAAAGACAATGGAGGCAGTCACTGTGTACAAAGACCAAGAACCATCAGCCAAATGTGTATAGGGAATCGCCCCTCCATGCAGGCTTAAAAGATGAGAAACAAGGGTGGAAAGGGGACATTGGAATGATAAAGTTCTGAATATTTGGGGGGTACCTCAAAAAACCTGGGGACTGGGGCCATTCCACAGGAATTTTCTCTATTTTACAAATAGGCAGCAATACTAAATATCTCTGGGAGAGAAAATGTGATGCATAGATGAACTTTTCCTTCCAAATGTGATAAAATTTATTGCCATAATAAACCCCTTGATGAGAATGTTCTCCAGTTGCTTTTACTGAGAAAGTAAAAGTTTTATGGAAAGTTCATGGAGACAGTGAGGCAGAACCCAGGATTTAATCACCGAGGACCCCCTACTCTGCCCAGGTATGGACAACAGTTGGGCTGCTACTGAGGAGAATACGAAACCAGGATATACTTTAATTTCTATGGATTTGAGTTTTGGAATTGTTAACTCGCAAGGGCAAGATTATTTTATTTCAGTCCATGGGACTTTAATTTCCTTTAGCTCCTTTTAGGTTAAGAAGGGATTAACTTTGTTAGTCTGTTTTTCCCTGGAAACATCATAATGGGTTATATTAAAACTGGGGAATCTTATGCTGGCATTTCATTACTGAAGTATTTATGAATTTTATTGTTGCAGTATCTTAATGTGCTTTGACTTCATTACATCGTCTCTTGTGGTCCACATTAGCTATCAACATTGAACTGATAGGAATGCAAAGTCAGAACTTGCGATTCTAAATTCCAGTTCCTTGGCCCAACATGGAGAACAAAGCTTCAGATTCCAAGGTGAAGAAAAAAACCTCTGTGGCTATAAAACACAACAGAAAACTGCTAACAGGGGTTCTAAGGTGGGCCTTTAAAGAACTAAGAAAGACTGGAAAGATTTGTGACCATTGCCGACCAAAAAGTCGGCACGGCCAAGCCAAGGAAAGTGGAAAACACAACAGAAAACTGCTAACAGGGGTTCTAAGGTGGGCCTTTAAAGAACTAAGAAAAACTGGAAAGATTTGTGACCATTGCCGACCAAAAAGTCGGCACGGCCAAGCCAAGGAAAGTGGTTCTGCAGAGCAGACACAGTATCCCAGGATTGTGGTGTCCCACGAGTTCAGAGCAGATGGGAGAAAAAAAATACAAGTTGAATCCCCAGGACTTCAGCTCTTTAAAACTGTCCATACAATCAGGAAATGTGAACTAAGAGGTTTCATTAATCCAGCACCTCACATCTCCTCTGTAGGGTTAAGTGAGTAAGGGAAAGGACAAAAGGCCACAAAGAATCACATGTGGATGTCTGTGGAATGGAAACAGGAGGAGAGTGAACAGCATATGTCCCTCTAACATTCCTAGGCTCTTTGTTCTCTTAGTGTCTTGGGCTTAATCATTAGGCCAAGAGCCAATCAGGAACAGCACTGTCCCCTTCAGAGGAGGAGACCAGCATTCTTTTTCTTTTTTAATTGAAACATAGTTAATTGTACATATCTATGGGGTACAGAGTTGAGTATCAACACCTGTGTACAATATTGATACTTAAATTAGGATAATCAGGGCAAACAGTTGCCACCTTTAAAAGCCAACTCTTCCAAAGCCAAATACTACTTTTGGGATTTCTTTCTAGACCCGTTAGTAAGCAGCTTATATTTTCCACCCAGGAAGCCACAAAATGGAACTGAACATTAAAGTTAAATGAACCCAGAATGAGTTTCAAGAGAATTGCCCCAACTCTGAGAGATACACTCCAGAACTCTAAGGGACTGGTTCTGTAAGAGAGGCACGATGCATCACCCAAGTGCTTTATGATATACTGACCTTCCTATCCTGTGACGAGTTTAACAGCCCTTTAGATGTGGCAGAGATTTTGTCAAGTGAAATGGTTTTAATTTATCTGTCCAGCCCACAGTCCTGCAATTAGTATCAATATTGATGCATTAATAGTATGGTTATTTCCATCACAAAATTGTAGATATAAATGGTATAAAGAAACAAAGACTCACTGACAAAGTAACTGGTGGGTGTGAAACACCTCTCCTGTTTTTACTCATGTTCTGGATAGATGACCTAGGTTGATAATGCTGCAAAACAAATAATTTGAAATCAAATATCAAACACTGTTGCATGGTGCTTTTTGCCAAATAAGGGTCCAGTCTTGTACAATGTTGATTAGGTAGGTGTCTTCTCTCTTGCTTCTCTTTCCCTTTTTTGCAGTTTTTCCTCTTTGTTCTCTCTCACACCATCCTATTCAGTTCTATGCAGTTCTGAACGTTTTAATTTTCCTACTTTCTCGCTAACCATTGCCCTCTAGTGGCTTTTCAAAGAATTTTCCTTAACAAAGACTAACCCAATAAAAACTCAGATGTTAGCTTTTAAGATTAATTCTTTAATTCTTTTTTTAAACGTTAGTGAATAGTAATAGACTAAAATAGTTTTCAGCATCATTTTTAGATAATTTCATTTTGAAATTTATTTAAGTTATTGAGTAATTAGGAAGATGTTAGGTATTTTTTTCCACATACTTTGCAAAAATATGGCTTTTCTGAAAAGAAGTCATCTGTCAATGAACAATATCAAATAAAAATATCTTTCAATAGATTGATTAAGTTGGCTAAATTTCATTGCTGTTCATCCTGTTTTGTGTAACAGAAGAAATAATTAAAATTAGAAAGTTTATAGGAGCCCTACTGAAGTTTTTATTGTTTTCATTTGTTTTGTTTTGTTTAATGGAATTGACAACTGACTTTTACTACCCATCTGTAAAATTATGTGTGCCAAAATAAACTCTCTTATTTTCAATGATCAGATTTTGGCCAAATATGTATAGACACACAAGTTGTTTTCATTTGTTTTGTTTTGTTTAATGGAATTGACAACTGACTTTTACTACCCATCTGTAAAATTATGTGCGCCAAAATAAACTCTCTTATTTTCAATGATCAGATTTTGGCCAAATATGTATAGACACACAAGTGTGTGATTAAAGACATCTTTTTAAAAAGCTGTCCATTGTCACCCTTGTGATACATGTCAGGAAGGGTTCCCTGTTTGAGGGGGAATTTTGGGAGGACCCCTTACTTTTTGAAGCAGAGATGTAACCTTGGCTTCTCCCCTCTGTTTTCCAAAACAGTCAACAACATCAAATATCTGCAGTTAAGCCACAATATAGGCATTTGTGAATAGGGACTAGTATCCAGGGAGAGCTCAGGGATGAAATATGGACACAGGTATGATTCACAGAGACAATGGATGGGGTATTTTTGACAAAGAGCATAGTGAGAGAAGAGCAAAAGGTTAAGGAGAGTTATCGACCAGTCACAACCCATACTGAGTGCCCTTGACTCTGTACCACTCAGTGTCTTCAGCTTCTTGAATTAAGGTTGTCAGAGTGAAGTTTAACTTTGCTTATTATATAGTTAACTGGTTGTTACTCTCTACCTGATTTGATAATTCAGACACACACAAAAAAACCTCCACACAAGAATTAGCGGATTAATAGCCAAACCCTGTTTTTTCAGGTTATTTACTAAATCTCAAACAAAGCATATCTATGGTTGGAACTCAAGATGAGGAGTCCTATTTTCTGGAAGCAGCTTTTAGTTTGCCCTTATAATTCTTTTTTTTTTTTTTTATAAAGATGACCGGTAAGGGGATCTCAACCCTTGGCTTGGTGTTGTCAGCACCACGCTCAGTCAGTGAGCAAACTGGCCTTCCCCTATATAGGATCCGAACCCGTGGCCTTGGTGTTATCAGCACCACACTCTACCGAGTGAGCCACGGGCCGGCCTTGCCCTTATAATTCTTAGGCATGATATCCTTAGCCCTTCTTTGATGTCTGCTGAGAAGGACTGACGATTCCATATAACAATTCTATGTTCATTATTGCCACCTGTCTTCTCAGAACATTGCAGGATTACAGTATTACAACTCTCAGACAAATGCGAAGTATATTTTTCTCTTTTCTATCTCTCATTGCAAAAACAAATTTAGTAAGGTATTTTAGACATTCTTATATCCATGATAGTAAAGGGGATGATGTGTGAAAACATTAATGCTGTCTTTGCCTAGAGAAAACTATAGATAAAGTAAGGTGATTTGTTGAATACCTGAACTATCTATTCACGTCTCTACATCATCACTGCACTCTGCATTATGAAGATAGTTACTGTGGATTTACCAAGAAGAATTTTAACTCACTGTCCCTGTTGTATCACATGGTAGTGATGTATCCCTTACAATCTAAACATGCTAGTTAGATAATGACGAAATGGTTTGAGGAAATGAGGTGTATTTCTCTTCTCCTAATCATGTTTATTACAGAATGAAAAAAATATTATCACTCTTGCAAAGATAACTTGAATTGAAGAATTATATCAATTACTTGACACAATGGATAAACGCAGGCACAGAGATATGGAAACCTGAACATAGCTATAACATATCCTGCATTAATATCAAAAGCTATTTAACTGTACTGCTGTGTTACGTGTTTTCTCATTCTTGTGGAACACAGCTTTGCTTTTAAGTGTTTGTTCTGGAAGCATGTTGATCCATTTTCATACGCCCTGTCATGATTACAAATAGAATGCTTGAAAATAAATGTGGCATATTAGAATTGTTTGTGGTCCGGAGAGAAAATAATATTTACTATGCATTTACAAGGTGTAGTGATTGAATTACGTTCCCCCAAAACTCACTGAAACATGGATTGTGTCCCCTAAGTTTTATGTATTAGAAACTTAGCCCCCACTGTGAGTGTTAAGAGGGTGGGAAATCCTATTATGGTAATTGAAAGGTGGAGCCTTGAAGAGGTGATTGGATTGTAGGACTGTGCAGTAGTGAATGGATTAAAAATGGTGGTCAGGGTTGTGGTTCTGAGGGCTTTAAAAGAAGAGAGTGAATGAGAAGTTCCCTCTCTCTGCTCTCCCATCTTGCGATGTGATACTCTGCCGTCACTGTGACCACCACCAAGGCCTTCGCCAAATGTATTCTCTGGACTTTGGACTTCCTAGTCTCTGAAACTGTAAGTAATAAATTTCATTTTCTTATTAAATCACCTGTGTATTTTGTTATAAGCAACAGAAATGGACTAATACAGAAGGTGTCTAGGACAATTTTATTTACTTTATCCTTAACATATGAAATAGATCATTACTTCCCACTTTGCATATGAGATGGTGTGAGTTTCATTGGTCCATGATTCTGTATTTATATGGATTGGACATAAATTTAACATGTTCAGTTTCCTGAAAAATGTTAAAGGATCTGTTATATCAGAAATTTAGGACAACTAGCATATGGTAATTTCTGGAAATGTTCTAAATAGCAATATAAGTCAATTTAAATGTATATATTCCTACCGTCAGCTTATCATTACACACTTGACTTAAGTATTAAGCATTAATAAACTATGATATCTTTAGTTGAGAATTAAGAAGAATCAATACCCCATCTACTTGACTCAAAGGTACTGTCTTTTGCAGAAGCTACAGTGACAGAATAGACGAGCTTACTTTCATGATGTAAAGCTGCCATTAAGAGAAGTTATTGGCAATAACGTGATTTTTATAAGATGTTATTTTTTCTGTTTGAATTAATTGTGCCCTAGTATGTATGTAAGTTTTTCCTAATAAAGATAAAATAAATGACAGAAAATATCAGTAGCTTAAATTTTCTTCCAGGATAATTTGAAAACAAATCAATCTTGTATATAGTATTTTCCCTCACCTGCTTGCTTTCTTTTCCCTTTTATATCTCATGAATAAAAAATGTTTCGTTAATAACCTCTTGTCTTTTTAAGAACAAACTATAATTAAGTTGCCTCACTTAGCACCTAGGATAACAAATGGTAGGAACAGAAGAAAATAAAACTTGCAACATCCATGGTAGCAAATTTGTCTGAATCTTGGAACATTTTCTGCAAACTGCTAGGCTTAAGGAAGTGAGAAGCCAGTCAGTTGTAGGAAGCAGCAAGCCATCCTCTCTTCATCCTCTGCAATGTTCTTGTTTCAGAATTCATAGATTTTATCAAATAGAAAACTTGACAGCCATTCCTCTACTTCCTAGACATGTCGACATTTGCCTCCCCAACGCGACTTTTTCTGTATTGAATTAGAGGCTTAAATTTCCACCATACAAGTGGGATAGAACCAGAGGCCACCCAAAAGCTAACTGGTGGTGGTAGCTTACTATTTTCTCCAAGATGTAATGCCTATGAGTAAAGCATTAGAAATGCGGATGGAGTCAGGAAGATCTCCCATCATGGTGCATACTGGGCGTTCTACAGAACCATGTGCATTATGTGTTCAGAATGTTAGAAACCCAGGTGGTGAATGTAGAAAGAGTTCATCTTATTTCTGGAGGACCCAAATAGATGAAATCCTTCTAGGTAATGAAAGAACATGTGAATTCAGCATATGCTTCTGCCATAGCATTCTGATTCAAAAAAAGAATGGGACTTGCACCCAAGTTGGCACACAATAGTCATAAACTCATTCCTCACTCCATGTAATTTGGTAAACACTGCATCTGAGACATGTTCTCTTCATTTAAGAATGAGTACACTTTTAAAAGGGAATATTATTAAAATGTATGACAAAGCAACGGAGAAAATAAATCATTATGAAGTTTCAGAGAAAGGGCAAAGTCTAGATATTAGTTACTTAAGAAATGTAATAATAAGCATGTTTACTATGCTCTTCAGGACACAAGATGTTTCAACAGTAATTAAATTCTGGCAGAAGACTGCAAGGAAAGATCAGGATAAAAGTGAATAAGATGTGATAAAAAGGGGGAGGGCGGATGAGAAAAAGTGAATTTATATATCATATAAGTGAAAAAAAAAAAAGCAAACTTGGAAGAAAAGTGAAGCATATTTCAGGTAAAATCAATGAGAAGAACCTCACACCTTAAATGTTCTGTAAATGAGGAGGCACTAACACCTTGAATGTACTCTCAGATTTTTAAAACCAGAGTGGTAAAGAGAAAAATCAAAAAAGTATCAAGGCAGAGTAATGAAGTTGCTTGCAGAGAATAAAAGAGTATTCATACTGGCTTCAGAAATCATCTCTAGGAAGTCTTCAAACCACATATGCACTGGAAATTTGTTTTTCTTCTTTTTTGAGTCACTGGTTAATGTTATTTGCTATTTTTAAATTAAAAGCTTTGAGTTACATAACTGACTTATAAATGCTGGTTCTTATTTTAAAATTCAAACAATACTGAAGTACAGAGGAAAAAGTAAGTCTTATATCCTCCAATCCACATATAATTTCTTTGAACAAAGCTAACCACTTTCATATAATGTACTAGGGGCCCTAAAAGAGAGCATCCTGAATCCATTAACTCCTGGAAGTGCAAATTATTATATAATTCATTTAACAATCAGCAATTTGGGCAAAGATGCCTAGAACAGCATTATCTACAAAAGTAAAAATACTGTTCAAATTCTCAACAATAAAGTACAGGAGTATGATGAAAGATGTGTGTTTCTCTAGTCTGCCTTAGCTCAGGGTTTAAGACATGATCATATCAGCGCTCATGATTTCTATCTTGCTTTTGTTCACATGTTAGTGAAAAAACAAGAGTTGGCCAGTGAAGAGTGGGATTCTTGAAACTGAAATATGGACAGGTTATATTTTTAGTAACAAAGCAAGGTCTGAGATATAACCATGGGAGTGAGTGTATGAGGTAAGGTAAGCATTGATATCCTTAGAGAAGAGTTCAGGGAACTGAGGGTGCAACTATTTGGAAGAATCAGGTAGGTATACATTGAAATTACTGAGAATTTTGGCAGGATAAGTGTTGAAGTGACTGACAGTGAGCCAGGAGTTAATTTCAAGAAATGAGAGCTCTGTAAATGACACAATGTGGAAGTGTGGCAGGTGATATATTCTGATGGCAGGAAAAAGGGAGAATAATCTGGAAGTAGCAATGTTGAGCAAAGAGGCAACTAGTCCTACTCCAGGTCGAGTGGTATGGGGGTGGGGAGTGGTGCAAGAGAAACGGTGCAAGAGAAACCGGGGTCCTCAGGAGAGAATGTAGTTTCAGTTAGAGTAGGAAGGTAAGGGAACAGGTTAAAGATATAGGGCATCTTGCTGTTGAATAACGGTGAGTTCTGAAAGCACAGCAGAAAGTTTCATAAATTGGGGAGGGGCGAGATACGGATTAGAGTGGAGATGTTCACATAACTCATGGTTCCCACGGTCTGGGAAATGAGGGATAACCTGATGTGGTTTTTAGTAGTAATTGAAGTGAACAAGAAGATATAGGGCATCTTGCTGTTGAATAACTGTGAGTTCTGAAAGCACAGCAGAAAGTTTCATAAATTGGGGAGGGGCGAGATACGGATTAGAGTGGAGATGTTCACATAACTCATGGTGCCCACGGTCTGGGAAATGAGGGATAACCTGATGTGGTTTTTAGTAGTAATTGAAGTGAACAAACCCTGTAATAAAGTTGATCTTAAAAGTCTCAAGGGAAATAGTGAGAAAGAAGCTTTCAGAACAAGAATTGGAGGTGGGGAAGAGAGAATGGAGAGTGTCTCAGTAGAACACAGAGACACGGAGCCCTCTTTACTCTTCTGGAATGAAGTATAAAGGCCAAAGGAAGGGCATATCGTCATTACACTGCTCTCTCTTTGGATAGAACCCCCAAATAATTTGATCTCCTAAGAAATTTTGAACACTGATTTAACCACAAAACATTTATACATACCAGAAGTCAAACTAGATTCTTGTTTAAATGTTTTAGGAAATAACCAAGGACCCTAATACAATATAGATGTTTGGAATTAGAAAGCCTGAGAAAGCCAGGCTGGAGCTGTGTGAAAGTCACTGTGAATAAGAAAGGTGGATTTAGAAGAAAAATGGAAAGAGACTATTTTGACTCCCTGAATGACATGTAAAGCCATGAAAGGTGTTTGGTGAGATAAACAGTGCTTTTGTAATCTTACTTGACCTGAGAAGATTAAACTAGGTTTGAAGCTTTCTGTGCTGTGTGGCTTGCGATAGCTGGGGTGTAGATGTGAGAGAAGTCCCAGATGGCCAATTCAGAGGGGAAACCAAAGCCAACAATAAGCATAATATGCAAATTCTTAGAGCAGCTTTAATGTAACTTATTTTTTACAAATTTTTTAGACCAGGTTTTAAACATATCTGTTTATAGTTGAGCATATGATTACATGGTTTTTTTTATGTTTAAAATTAAAGTGGTATAAATTTTACAGATTAAAGAGTAAAGTTCTGTAATTTTACTCACTCTCTAACCATAAGGAGGGACAGGTGCCCATGTAGATCTAAACAAATCCATTCCAGAAAGATTAAATGAAGGTTGATTTGAAGAAATACATTTAAATTGTGCAGGGAGCATATGGAAAGTTATTTGAGTTGGTTAATGGAACATGACAAGTAAATTATCTTTTCTTTCCATCTCACTGGTATTTAAAGGCAAATAAAACCAATCTGATTGCATTAAAATTTTGAAAGGTGGGCTTGACAGAAGGAAAACTTCCATTGAGGAGGTTTAGAAGGAAAAGAAAAAATACCCACCCACTCATCTCTACCTGAGTTCTGAATATAAGAGAAATAAAACAAAAGAATGCCAGATGCGGGCTAAAACATAGCAATTATTACCTGTAAAGCTTGGGAAGAGGACATAGTTGAATATGACAGCCAAATGGCTTTCAATTATTGGATTCCAAAGATAAAAAAGCTTACTAATCCAGTAAAGATGGTATTGGTAAGATTTATGGTATGGAGAACAGAGAATACCTACACCTTGAGACAAACCCACCCCGAAAGACCAAGGAAAAGGACAATGTTGCTTCTTTTCCATAATAAAATGATAAGGATGCCTTTCTCCATATCTCAGCAGCTGAAGCCTGGGATGTCTCACACTGAAATGTTGTTTCAGTTATCTATTGCAGTGTAGTAAATTACCCCAAACCTTGGTGGTTAAAACAAAACATTTTGTTGTATCTCATGATTCTGCTCTTTAGGGTGTTGATTGGGGTCATGTGTGGAGACTCGAAACTGCAAAGGTGAGTATTTCAAGACACAGGAAATGCAAATGCTGGTCTTTTAAAACCTGGGCACAGAGACTAGCGCAACATCACTTTGGCCATATTCTATCTGCCAGAGCAGGTAAGGAGCCTTTCTTTGACTTTCTGGGTCCTTATCCGTACAGATTCAAAGGGAGGAGACATATGCCCCATAAATCCATAAGAGGAGTGTCAAAGAACTGTGGGCACAGAGACTAGCGCAACATCACTTTGGCCATATTCTATCTGCCAGAGCAGGTAAGGAGCCTTTCTTTGACTTTCTGGGTCCTTATCTGTACAGATTCAAAGGGAGGAGACATATGCCCCATAAATCCATAAGAGGAGTGTCAAAGAACTTATGGTCATCTTTTTGTGCCATAGTCTGTGCTCTGACCACACACAAAACACATTCAATCATTTCCAAGACCCCCACAAAGTTCTCACTGCATGACAGCCCCACACTTAGGCCAGGTGCCAGGTGGTCATCATGTAAGTCTGGGCCAGGCATGGATGAGGCTCTTTGGCATCTTGGCCGTGGTTACTCTTTATGTGATGAGCTGTGAATTTCAGAGACAGGTTTTTCTACCACCACACAATGGTGAGACAAAAATAAGTGCAGTAGGAACTCCAGATCAAAAGGGGAGGGAATGAGAGGCACTGCAGTTATTTGGTCATTAGTAATTCTGAAATCCAGTATTGGAGACAGGTCTGCTTTCTGAGAATGATTCCTCTCATCTCTTGCCACTGCCTTCTGTGCTACTGGTCCTGCCTTCTGGGTCTTTATCCATATGGAATGGCCAGTTTTTGCAACCAAGTGGCCTTCTCACTCTGCTTAACACCCATAGTAGGTTGGGGATGGGGTGGACCATAGAAATCTTTTTATTTTGTGCTTTTTTACTACATGTTAGTGGCCTAAACAAAACACACGCTTTTATTAAGACAGGCTCTTTCATAGCTACCTTGGTCTGTGGAAAAAAATTCATAAGATGCTTTAGAGCCCCAAGAGGCATAGCCTTAGGTTGCTCTGAGGTCTCAACAAGGGGATTTACAGTAGCCACATGCTTGTGATCTTTATCTTGAGTTTCTTTCAGTGTGCTGTATTTTATATCTGCTGAAGCTATTTCTCTTTTGAGAATCTTTTGTTTGGAACAATCGGGGATAAAAAATGATTTTCCTTTCAAATCCAGCAATCATTGGATTCTTTATATTTCCTGTAAATTTCAAAAATCTGAATTAAAATGGAAATGGTTCATTCTTTAGTTTCTCTCTCTCTTCCCTACCCCACCTCCCCTGCCAATCTTGTATTTAATTACAGGAAGCTAGAAGAAACCTGGTGGAATTTTCAACATTCTGTCTACAGATCTCTCCAGCTAGATCCAAGAGTTCACTAGATATCCTATTTAATTTCCACATTACAACAGGGAGCTGTGTTTCCAAACTTTTCAAAAACAATTTCCTAGCCATATTTCATATCCTCACTGCCTCCTCAAGTCCCTTCCAACTATAACCAATGGTCTTCTCAAACCTCTTCCACCTTCATCCTGCTATCCTGTCTGAAGGCCAATGTCACCTGTTTTAGGTTTTTAATGGGACAGTAAACTCTGTATGCTACAACCAGGGAAGAAGAACTACCATGAATGATAATGAATAGGGATTTATTATAGGGATTAGACCTTACATGTTTGTGGGACCTGGTGGAGAAGTCTATAGAAGAATGTTACCACTGCATCTCGTAGTCAGCCTTAAGTTATTATAGATCAATAGGGCCACGAGTAGAAAAAATAAAAAGATGGATGTGAAGTGAGGCAACCTAAGACAAACTGGAATCCATATCCACTTCTCAAGGTGTCCCACCATGATGATGTGGTGACTTGCACAAGTAGCTGCTGCCTTCGCTACAGAACAGTACACATGCCTGCCTCAGCTCTCAAGAAAGCTAAACAAGGAGACACAGGGGATACAGAGGAGCTGTGGGCTTGGCTGCTGCCTCATGCAAATCATGTGAGCCTGCAGATCAGCAGTAAATGTGTGTGAGCTGCAACAGTGTCTATTGCCCTACATGGAACTTCAAAACTTAATGGCAGCTGCTTCTGGGCTGTCTTCCAAATATTGTTTCTCATACGGCTAATCCCAACATGGAATTACAGAGAACAGAATTCTGAGAAATATAGTTCAGTTTAGCTAAGCTGACACACTATCAAATCACCTAAAATGGGTATAATTCCTTAGAAGTGAGTTAACTCACCACCAAGTTTCTGATATGTCTCAATAATTTTCTTTCTTTTCTTTATTTTAATTGTATATAAGGACTGATGGGGGATTGGTTCCAGGACCCCAGCAAATACCAATATCTGGGAATCATCAAGTCCTGCAGTCAGCCCTCCATGTCCATGAGTTCTGCATCTGGGGACTCAACGAACCAGAGATAAAAAATACTGTATAGATGCTCCTCAACTGACGATGGGGTTATGTCCCAATAAATCCATTATAAATTGTAAATATTGCAAGTCAAAATGCATTTAATACACCTAGCCTACAAACTCATAGCTTAGCCTAACCTACCTTAAATGTGCTTCAGAACACTCACGTTATCCTACAGTTGAAAAATATTACCTAAAACAAAGCCTATTTTATAATAAAGTGTTGACTATCTCACGTAACTTATTGATTAATGTACTCAAAGTGAAAGAGAGAATAGTTGTATGGGTACTCGAAGTACAGTTCTTACTTAGTGTATATCCCTTTTATGCTGTCATAAAGTAGAAGAATTATAAATTGAACCATTGTAAGTCTGGGAACTTCTATATTTTCCATCTGTGGTTGGTTGAATCCGCAGATCCAAAACCCATGGATATGGAGGACCAACTGTATATGTAGGGGGTACTATGTGATGTTTTGATATATGTATAGTGTGCATGATTAAATCAAGCTAATTAACATATCTATTACCTCACATACCTATTTTTTGTATGTGGTGACAAAATTGTAAGCAATTTTCAAGTATACTGTACATTATTAACTATAACTATAGTCACCATATTGAGCAATAGATCTCCAGAACTTATTCCTCCTATCTAACACTTTGTAGCTTTTGACCAACATCTCCCCACTTCTCCTTCCTACCCCCCACCCCACCCTTGGTCCATGGTAACTACCATTCTACTCTATAGTTCCATGAGGTCAACTTTTCTAGATTCCACATAAAGGTGAGATCACACAGTATTTTTCTTCCGGTGTCTGGTTTATTTCACTTAGCATATGTCCCTCAGATTCATCCCTGTTGTTGCAAATAATATATTTTCTTTTTTTTTATAGGCTGAATAGTATTCCATAGTGTATATAAACTGTATTTTCTTTACATTATTTTGTTGATGGACACTTAGGTTGATTCCATATTTTGGCTACAATTTTTAAAGTGTTCAGAGTTAATAGGAGACCCATGAATATCACAGCACTGACTAAACTTTCAGCAAACTTAGTAAAAAGCCAATTCCTAGTCATGTGAGCTGTTATTCCAGAACCCAATATTCAGCATTGCCAAAGTCTGTTGCAAGAAACTTAGTTGTAAATGAGTGAAGAAGAGTAGATGGAAAGTACTCTGGTTTCAACTCTGATAGGAAGCTAGTGCTGTTTATTTAATGCCAGGAAGTCAATGCTCATTGTGTAGATGCATAAATTATAAGTTAAAACTCATTTAGGGATGCCTCTCGGTAGGAGAATTATTTTGGTGCATGCATTACCATATTTCTGGGGAAAATCTACCTCAACATACTCTCTCGTTTTCTGAGAATGGCAATTGAAACATTGTTCATGTCTTACGAAGTGTGGACATTTGCAAAGGTGGAAGCCTTTCTTTGCACTCTGGAAAATCCTCTTAATTTTCATTTTCTGAAACTTCATTATTGCACTAAAGAGGAGCTTTGTCATATAATGTGGTGTGAGGAAAATGGAATAGTTTGGTCAGGCCCCCTCACCTCAGGTCCAGTTGGGGGGTGCAGCACATTCTTTGTAAACAAGTTGTGTGAGAGTGGAGTTAGTGCTCATGCACACTCATGTATTTTTAGCTTGTCGCTATTTTTTGTATGTTCTTCAGTGCTTGTGAAGCAGAGGCTCTGAATGGCTGGTTGGCAGAGCTCGCATCTAGAAGTAAAGCCTGTTTTTTTTTCACCTGTGGCTCCAAGGACCTTTTTCCTGTTATCTAGCTTGTAGGCCTGCATGTGAAGGGTTTGTGAACGGGCTCAAGGAGTCTGTGAGCTCCAGCCCTAGCTCAACATGTGGGCTCCACGCATGGAATGGCATTTTTAGCTCTGCTGCTTCTACTTTTTGTTATAGAATTACTTAGACCTTGTCTTAGTCAGTTCAGGATGCTATAACAAATATACTATAGTCTGGGTGGCTTAAACAATAAACACTTACTTCTCATAGTTCTGAAGGTTGGGAAGTCCAAGATCAAGGTGCCAGAAGATAGGGTATCTGGTGAGGGTCCACTTCCTGGTTGCAGATGGCTGTCTTGTATGTTTGCATGGTGGAGAGCAGAGAGAGAGGAGACAAGCTTTCTGTGTCTCTTCTTATAAGGGCACTAATCCCATTCATGAGGGCTCTACCCTCATGACCTAATTACTACCAAAGGCCCCATCTCCTAATACCATCACTTTGGGGATCAGGGTACAACATATGAATTTTAAGGCAACACAAACATTCAGTCCATAACAGACCTACAAAATCTTCCTGTGTCCACAGTTGTTTCAGCTAGAAAAAGTTTCCTTGGCAGATTTCTCAGTTAAGCTGTTTTTGATGTTTTTAGTGTCCATATACCCAGCAGCCTAGAGAGAGCATTATAACTGTGTCATGTGCTGCTCACTTAAGTTTTTTACTTTGTTTTACTTTTGGTGGCGGGCCCATACATGGATTGAACCCTGGAACTTATTGTTATCAGCACCAGACTATAACCAACTGAACTAACCTCCCAGCCCTTCCTCCACTTTTGAACTCCATAATTTTAATGCACTGGGCCCATACATGGATTGAACCCTGGACCTTATTGTTATCAGCACCAGACTCTAACCAACTGAACTAACCTCCCAGCCCTTCCTCCACTTTTGAACTCCATAATTTTAATGCACATGTCCACTTAAGACAGTTGCTGCGTGCATGTCCCCCTGTAATAACTATACCACCTTGACTCTCCCCAATAATACTTAGTATCCACTCTTGTGCTAGAGGTCATGTTATATGAATTTCAGAGTAGCTTCTTCCCAGTTTCTGGATGCCACAGGGCCGCAGCAATGAAGCTGTCTCCATGGTGAAACACTTCTCTAACATAGATATAGATGTTCAAAGACTATGAGATGTTTAGTCCTTTTTAAAGTACTGTGTGTCAATTTCACTGGAAATAGGATTGGAACATTTTTTTAAATTGGGAAAGAATTTGTAGGAAAAATGTTTTTCCATTTTACAAGAGCTATCAGTTGAACAAAGATAAGAGACGCGAAAAAAGAGAGAAAATAAAAAAGTGATTTAGATTGTTCATTTTTATTATTTCTAATAATTCATTCACATAAATATTCAAAAGTATTGATTCTGTTTTATCCTTTTCACCCTGCATAAAGTCTACTTAAAACGTATGATTGTAGAGGTGTAAATTACATTGTCATAAGAGGGCAGCCTTTTCATATATATTTTAAAAATAAATTGCTAGTACTTCAAATAATTATTAACCCTTCAAAGTGATTATTTTGCCAGGTTCTTTTTAAAATTATTGTTAAGTAGTTCTTGAATTTAAGGTATTTCACATCAACAAAATAAAACAAGCAGAAAAGCAGATTTTACCTGCAATAAAATTTTAGTAGTTTAAATGTTTTATGAAGATGCAAAAAGCCTGGGCAAATAGTACATTATATTGTGATGCAAGAGTAATTAAAACAATGCAGTATTGTTGTAAAGCCAGATAGTTCAACGAAATAGAATAAAAAGTACAGAAACATAAACAAGTAATAATTTATTTTATGACAAAGAAGTCGTTTTAACTATTCAGAGAATAAATAAGATAGATTCTTAACTTATACCACACATTAACATTAATTATAGGTAAATTATACATTTAAAAGTTAAAGTTGAAATAAAATGCCAGAGGAAAAGCTCATATAATTTAATAATAAAAAAAACCTTCCTGAGAATGTCATACATGGAAGACACCAAAATGGAGAAGATGGTACACTAGAGTACAAGCTGTAAATTCTCCAGCTCAAAGATACCTAAACAAAATTGAAAGCAAATGTCAAACAGGGACAGTATATTTGCAACAATTATAAATGCCATCGGTATTATTCCTTCTATATAAGGATCTCTTAAAATAAGAAAAATATGAACACCTAATAGAAAAAAATGGACAAAGAACTTAACTCACACGAACCAGGAAATAACCAATAAATAAGGAAAAAGATTCAACTTGTTTTCCTCATAAATTTCCTTTATAATAAAATATGTGAAAATTTAAACTTCAACAAAATAACATTCTTGTCTTATTAGGTTTGTGACTGACAAATATTAAAGAGATTAAATATCTAGTGAGGGTAAGGTTGTTGGAAAATGAGCTGTCTTCTATACTACTGGTAGCAATATAAATTACCATACTCTTTCCAAAGAAAAAACCAAAACAAGAAAAAGTACCTTACTCTAAGTAACAGATCGGAAGTGATGGAACTCAGATTTTAACAGAGATCACTACTAGCTAGACCTATGATTTTTACAAAAAAAAAGTTTGAATTTAAGGAGTGTATTATTTAGAATCTAAATCAAAGACCTAATATACTCTTTCCAAAGAAAAAACCAAAACAAGAAAAAGTACCTTACTCTAAGTAACAGATCGGAAGTGATGGAACTCAGATTTTAACAGAGATCCCTACTAGCTAGACCTATGATCTTTACAAAAAAAAAGTTTGAATTTAAGGAGTGTATTATTTAGAATCTAAATCAAAGACCTAAGCAAAAATAGGGAATTTACTGTAAAACTTCTGGGTCTGAGGGTGATTCTTGAACCAGGGTCTCGAATGCCTTTATTACTTTCTTTTATTTCTGCTTTCTCTGTATATTTATGTTAGTGTATTCTATGAAGGACTTGATCCGCTGTGCTTACCTACAAGATAAGAAACATGGGTACAGACAGCTTCCGAATATACATTTTCTAAATATGGTTACTCATTCTCTTTTCTGTATTTTCCGCAGAATCAACCATGACTGGAGTACCTTTGACAGGGTGCCATCCCAACTAATCACTTTCGGCCAGAAGTGGGAGATAGCAAGGATGATTGGCTAAGCTTGGTTTATATGACCTAAAAAAACCATCCTTTCATCAAATTGGTTGTTATAATGTGGATCATGGTGAGAGGGGGATTGTTTCTTAAATGAGATTATTTAAAATAAGGCAATCCATAATAGCTGTGCAGATATAATCAGGTTTCCGAACTTCAGAATTGAGGACTAGATGCCGAACCATGTTGAATTCAACAATTCTACCTTGTAAGGCTTTTTGTCAGGCAGCTGGCCACATTCTCCAGGCAACAATCTTGCCTTATGTTGTAATTTTCTTTCAAATTTCAATATAATCATGCTTCAATTTTCAGGTTTTTTAAAGCAAGTATCATAAAAATTTAACCAAGCAAAAACAAAAATTGAAGTATTTAAACAGTAGTTAAAAATTGTCATTTATCTTTATAGGAGGTAGTTTTCATGCATTTAAATCTTATTTAAATTCTGGTTTTTATCTGTTTTGTTTTGTTTTGCTATTTATGTGACTCTTCTTAAACAAACACACATATACTCCAGTAGTTCTTTTAAAATTCTGTGTTTATATTTCCTAAATAGTGCATATTAATAGAGAAAAGACAATTGAAACTTGGAGAAATAGGAAACTGAAATGGGATAATTAGGTGATCAAAGAGTAAGAAAATAAGTTTTATTATAAATGTTTCTCTTGTAGAAAATATCATAGAAAAGCCTCCATTTAATTTTCTCAAAGTAAGTCTGGTTTGAAGTCCACACTAAGCTAAGGCAGTCATTGCACAGATCCTTATTCTCAGGCACATTGACTAGAAGGTCTAGGTTTATATCTAGAAGTGACAATGGAGTCAATTCTAGCAAGAGGTATTCATAATATCTGTTAATCAAATTTCTATTCAAAAGCACCTTCCAGCTATTGTAGACTCTGTAAGTAAATGTTTAGTACCACCAGTGTCGTAATATATTAAGGGCACTGGAACAAGTTCCACAAGACTCATATTCTAGCTTTTCTCTGCTGAAAAAAAGATGTGTGTTTCTGGGCAACTGAACTTCAGATTCCTCATCTGTATGTCTGGCATGTAGTAACCTGAATCAATAGTAGTTATTGTGATTATTAACCTCTTACAGCTTCAGTCCTTCATACATTCATTCATTCTTACTTTCAAAATCGAGTAATGAACACCTCCAGCAGTAAATAAAGTTTGATTAATGTTCTAGTCCTGCAATTGTCTGAAAATATAGTTCTTTGAAGCAGTTCAGTGAATTTCCAGTGTTCTTCAGAAAAGTACATCATGGTATCCTGAAGAAATTCTTTCATATGGTTTCCAATTACTCCTGGAGTATAGTGTATCAGAATGGTTGTCTAAGTTCTATTTTGATGGAGGATGAGAGGAGGAAGAAGCTGGTTTCTAGGCAGTTGGACAGTGTGTGGGTAGAAAGTGGAGGTGGTTCCAGTTTTTCAGAAAGACAGACCTGAGATTTTCATCAAGGTAACAATCTGTAACTACCTCTCTCCCATTTTCATGTACAACCCACAGGCTGACCTTTTGGAGCTTTTTATATTCCTATTTTCTGAATATGATATTTATTTTAATCAGATTTTACTGCGTGAACATATTCTGAGCGTGGAAGTTGGAGCAAATAACTGGTTTGTATCCAAAACTTTGTGACATGGCCCTGAGCTTTGGACCACCTGTGGATGAATTTTTAAGCTCAGGAGACTGGAATTAAATTTTAAAGCAATAGAATTACTAATTTAAGAATCTCTGGTTAAAAGAACACACAAATTTTTCAGACCGAAGTATTGTACAGGCATCTGAACAATTAAAAAATAATGTACAATACATATGTGGACATGCACACAGAGACATATGTTAAACCAAAATGCCTTAACTCATAATACATTCAGTTTAAGGGTTACTAAATTATTACCAATTAAGAAAAACATATTTTTCAAAATATAAGACCATATTCTTTACATAAAGAGGCCCAAAGCACTCCAAAATAATATAAGGATTAATTACTTTAAATAAAAACATCTGCACAAACAGCAGCCACGGAAAAAAATCTTAACTTTCCTTTACTGACTTAAGCAGAGCCTCTCTTCTTATGAGGCAGCTGCCATAAATCCCCATCAGAGGGAGTTTCCTGTTCAGGAGAAGACTGACCTTTGTCACTGTGATGTGAAAATTTAGCTACCATCAATCACCCTTTTGGGGAGCTTCCAGCCAGTAAGAAGACTGCCAATTAGCACTGGGATTAAAAAATAGTGTAAATAAGGTCAACAGAACCTTCCATACTTTCCCACTGAAGCCCTAACATGCTCCTTCCCCACCTCTGATAAGTTGGTATGTAAACCTTTACTTACCCCTGGCTTTTTGAGGAACCACTCCTCATAGACAGACTGCTCCTACATGCATGTGAGTTAAACTTTTGTCTTGTGTAATGACTAATTTTATGTGTCAACTTGACAGGGCCATAGGATACCCAGATTTTTGGTTAAACATTATTCTAAGTGTTTCTGTGAGGGTGCTTTGGAATAAGTTTAACATTTAAATCAATTGACTGAGTAAAGTAGATTGCCTTCCCTAATGTGAGTGGGCCTCATCTAATCAGTTAAAAGCCTGAAAAGAACAAAGTCTGACCCTCTGTCGATTAAGAGGGAATTCCTATGCATTGCTGCCTCCAAGCTAGGACATCAGGTTTTGTTTGTTTTGGGCAGGCAGGAGCTTCAGACTGAAACTACAGCATAGTGACTCATTGTCAGTCTTGTCATTGGTTCTATTTCTCTGGAGAACACACACACACACACACACACACACACACACACACACACACACACACACACACACGACTCATTGTCAGTCTTGTCAGTTTCCAGAATTGCATGTCAATTCCTTATAACACACACACACACACACCCCTATTGGTTCTATTTCTCTGGAGAACACACACACACACACACACACACACCTATTGGTTCTATTTCTCTGGAGAACACACACACACACACACACCCCTATTGGTTCTATTTCTCTGGAGAGAACACACACACACACACACAAACACACACACACACACACACCCCTATTGGTTCTATTTCTCTGGAGAGAACACACACACACACACACAAACACACACACACACACACACCCCTATTGGTTCTATTTCTCTGGAGAGAACACACACACACACACACAAACACACACACACACACACACCCCTATTGGTTCTATTTCTCTGGAGAGAACACACACACACACACACAAACACACACACACACACACACCCCTATTGGTTCTATTTCTCTGGAGAGAACACACACACACACACACAAACACACACACACACACACACCCCTATTGGTTCTATTTCTCTGGAGAGAACACACACACACACACACAAACACACACACACACACACACCCCTATTGGTTCTATTTCTCTGGAGAGAACACACACACACACACACAAACACACACACACACACACACCCCTATTGGTTCTATTTCTCTGGAGAACACACACACACACACACACACACACCTATTGGTTCTATTTCTCTGGAGAACACACACACACACACACACACACACCTATTGGTTCTATTTCTCTGGAGAACACACACACACACACACACACACACCTATTGGTTCTATTTCTCTGGAGAACACACACACACACACACACACACACCTATTGGTTCTATTTCTCTGGAGAACACACACACACACACACACCCCTAGAACTCTTCTGCCATCACAAGTCACTGGGGAAGCTGGGCTTCTAACCGCCCAGCTGCAATTTCAGGAAGTCTGTCAAAGCCATGCCTTAAAATCAAATTTATTTATGGAGCTACTAGTATGAGATAGAAGAAAAACCTGGAAAGATGATCAGCTCTGTCCTCCATCTAAAAGCCTAACTCCTAGATCAAGTTTGCTACTTTAAGGGGACTGCCCGTCAGTGACAGGGTGAGCAAGAATGAGTGTACAGGTGTCTGTGTGTGCTCACATGTCCTTTTATGAACCTTTTTATTTTCAGGTCCACGAAACTACAGGAAAGTGGTAAAAAAACAACCACTGTTTATATAGCATTTCCTATGTACCAGGAATCATTTTCCGTGCATCATCTCGTCTTATCCACACAACCATGAGTGCCATTGGCTCATTTTATGGATGGAGAAATTGAGGCATAAAAAGGTGAAGAGTGTTGCTCAAGGGCCCACACGATGAATGGGGAAACTGAGGCACAGGAAGGTGAAGAGTGCTGTCCAAGGGCCCATAACTGTCAGTTTCAGACCCACAATTACAGCCCAGGGAGCCTGATCTCGGAGTGTATGTGTTGAGCCACTGAGCTATTTGGCTCTCACGAAATAATGGCCCCATCCCAGCCAGCCTGAAATTACTGTGTGTTAGAGAAGGCAATTTAAAAGATGATATCAATATAGCATGGTTAGTGTCAATGCCGGTGTCCGGGGGTTTAAGGAAGTGACTGGTTCTATTTCTCTGGAGAACCCTGATGAATATATCCTGTTAATGGATCCAACAGTTTTGGGAATAGGATGGTCGAGACTCCCTGTTCATTCTGGAGGCTGCAGCTGAGATCTTGGGGCCTCTGACCAAACCAGCAAAGGGAAGCTTTCTTGTTAGTCAGACTCCTGGACCTATGCTCAGTATCTGGTTGAGTGAGGGAAGTAAGAACTTCTCCTCATCTTTTCTAAAAGAGGAATTTCCAAAATTTAGATTAACAAAAGGAAACTTTTTGGTTAGAACTAATTCTTTGGGTATTGTAACTCTTGGTTTGGATTAGTACCTCCCAGGGATAGCCATTGTGTCCATTTGTCATTCTCTTTTGTGATACTGTTTTGTATTGTGCTGAGTGCAGTTGTCATAAAAAAGAGAATCTTAGAACACTGACATTGGTACTCTAAGTCCATTATTCAAACTGATCTTACAGACACATTACATAGAAAAAAAAATGCCTCTCACCTTTTGTAACCCATTAACCTTTCTCTCAAGATGCAGAATGAGGAATTAAACCAATAGACTCCCTTTTACAACAGGGTGTTCTTATCTTCATCTCTTCACTCTGTAATACTCTAATCTTGCCAATAAAGAATGAAGGGACATTTGATTCAGGAGGAAATCAAATCTATCAATTTGTGCTAGAAGTAAGAGCCATAAACTCCTTTATGATCCCTTACCACCCCCTATGGTTCCTAACCCAGCTATCATCCTTAATCCAGTCCCTGCTGATGCACCCTGGTTTATAGTAGTTGATCTCTGCTCAGCTTTCTTTGTGATACCATTGCACCCTATATTGCAAATTTCTCTTCGCATTCACTTTTAAAGGAAGACAATTAACATAGATTTGCATACCTCAAGGATATTGTGAGTCACCCTCAATATTTCTGCAAGTCCTCAAAGCCAATTTAGACACAACTTTACCCAAGACTCTACCTCATGTCCAATATGTTGATGACCTCATACACAACAACCAAACTAAACAGGGTACTCTTCAAAACTCCCTCACTTTCTTGAAGGCACTTGGCTGACCAAAGTCATACAGCCTTCAGATCTAAACCTCAGTGGGTACAAAGAACTGTTGCTTCTGAGGCCATGAAATATTTCACTCCAAAATATCTTGAGTCAATTTTGTCCATTCCTCTTCTAATGACAAAGAAACTATTATGCAAATTCGTAGGGGTAGTTGGCTATTAGAGCCAATGGATTCCCAATTTTGCTGCCCTTGCCAAACCTTTAAATACCCTCCTTCCAGATATGAAAAGAACCCTATTCCTGGCCCTCTGAGGCACTGGTGTTCTTTAAAGCATTAAAGTTTGCATTGTCCACACCCCCAGCTCTTGGAATACCAATTTCAATAAACTTCACCTATATTTCTATGAAAATAATGGAATTATTGTAGGTAAACTTTTTCCTCTGATACATCCTGTAGCATATTCCTCAGGTCAATTAGACCCTGTGGCATCAGATGTACCCCCATGCCTTATGTGGTGGCCTCAGCTGCCACCCACAATGACAAAGTTGGTATCCTTACACTTGGCTACCCCATTCACCTTCTGGTTCCCTATGCTGTGTCAGCTCTCTTGCAAGGCCATAAAACACAGCACCCCTCTACATGATGGTAGACCACCTACGAACAGGTCCTATTAACCAATTTTTCCATCATCTTCTATCACTGTAAAACTCTAAACTCTATTACCCCTCCTTGATGATGGAAAGCCCCATTCTATTCCACGATTGCCTTATAATCATAGAAATGGTCTCAAAGCTGGAAAAATACTTCTCCGACACCTCCTTAGACGACCCAGACTTAATTTTACCTTGCATTAGCTCTTGTAAATGAAATTCTCAGGGAAACAAATATGCAAATCAAAATTAAAATGTCTGAAATTCTGTTCCTGATTTTCCTCCCAAACCTTCTCCTACACAGCTTCCTCTACAGGCCTTGAATCTGCTGCTTCCTCCACTTGGAATGCTCTTCCCTCAGATATCTGCATGGTTTTCTTTCTCTCTTGCTTTGGCTCTTTAATACTTAAGCATTTCTCTGCATTTTTTTCCTCAGCAACTATCAGTTATTAAAATCTAACCTTACACTTTGTCTTTATTCCATCTTCCCACTAGAATGTGAGTTCCACAAGAGCAGGGACTTTTATCTTCTTTTATCACCATAACCCAAACCCCTATATCCTTGAGAATGGGGTAATATTGACAAGTGGCAAGCTATTTCACCTGTACAGGCTTAAAACTTGGAGTCACTTCTCCAAGGTAGGGTGAAGACCAGGGCTGAAAAAGTGGGAACAGTTGAGAGTCAGTATAGAAAGCTTTTGAACTCCAAGATCCCTCCTTTATTCAGTATAGTCAGGTGACTCCCTCACCTCCTCCCGGGACTTATTTTATCGAGGAATGAAGTCTCTCATGCACTCCCATTGTGCTTTATGTTTGCCTTTAGTATGTTATAACATTATCCTGAAATCGCCTTTCTAACTCTCATCATCTATGCCGTGAATATTGGGTCGATACTTTTTCTGTGATGTTCTCTCAGCCCCAAAGTCAGTGTTTAGGATGACATTATTCATTGTAAATTGATTTACTTAATGAATATTTCATGCACGAAATAAAGAGAACCTGAACAAGGTCACAATGAGAAGCTAATGACCACTTAGAAATGGAGTGAGGGAGTGTTGTCTAGAATAACTTCCAAGGTTCTGGTTGGCAAGCAGAAGAGTCTGCAATGCCTCACTTGTGACTAAGTTTGGATAAAATCAAGCTTAGGATAAAATCAATTTTAAGATTAAACCAATAAAGATGTTGTCAACGTGGAGTAGATGGCTAGGGTGAGCCATCCAGGATATTTTCCTATCCAGGATATTACTACTTTTCTCATATAAATATAGAAGCAAAAACATTAGTAGGACTCAAATAGTAAGTGCATTAGACTGATTGACACTATTCTTTTAGAGAATGATTGATTGATTAAGCTTCCCATACAAGCTAAAGCAGTTGAGCCAATTCTTGTTAGACCCAATTCCTTGCAGTAGATACTGTGATACAGGATTGTTGGGTTCAATCCTCCCCAGAGTTTTTACCACAGAGTGTATTAGTTTGCATCCTCTCATACTGGTTACCTAGTTACGATGCAAGTATTTATGTGTATTTTTTAACCCTTTTATAACCTGTCCATGATATAAGAAGATGGTATTTGAAACTCAAATGAAATTTTAACAGGAACCAGATAATAGATCATTTGTCCTTATTTGCTATGGCAGTTTTTGCATGTACATGAGATAATTTTGCAGGTTGGGCATGATTAACTGGGAATAAAGAAACTTAGCTCACAGGTGGGACATTATGTGACCTTGTAGAACTCATTCTGATCAGGCAAAATAGAATCATCACCAACCGCCTCAGCAAATCTCAAGGAAAATTGGAGAGGCTGTGCTCACTCAACTTTCTGGGCTTGTGGTATGGAAACAAACATTATCCTTTATTAAAAAGATGTCAAGCTTCCTGTAGTAAAATAGAATTTCTGTAGATATTTATGTCTTACTGCTTATTTTCACCAAAATCAAAGCCAGGCTATTAATTGACTTTTCTTAATGGAGAATAAATTAATAAGAGACAGACTCCTATTTCTGATGTAACTAACCTTACTAGGATGGATAGAAATAGAGGTAGAATGTGGACACTTTAAAGGGCCTGAGCTTTGACCACAAATCAGAGCTACTGTAGTTGGTATTCCATCAGTTCTTTATGAGGATATTCTAAGAGCAAACAGGACTTCTCCAGCCTTCCTTCCTGGGGACAGGGAATATGGGGAACCACACAGTCAAACCATCATTCAGGAGTAGCTATTTTAAATCACATCTGCCTTGAGCCATATCCACCATGTAGGAAAATATGCCCAGCCTTTAAACATTTAGATGGAGGTAGAACTAAGCAATTGGTGTCATTCCTACCTTTTCATTCTGTTCATATTCCCAATGAATGGGCCCATTTTCATTTCTTTAAGTGCCTGACATCAAGAGTACTTCATTTTGATTGAACCACGAAAATAGGCTAAGAGAGACTGAAACAGTTCTCTGTAGGTTACTGAAGCAAGGTCACTATTTCAATCCTTGAAAAACTGGCCAATAGTGGAACATTAGCCAAAACTGTGCAAAGAAGGAAATATATGGGGAGAAAATTAGTGTAAAATGGAAAGTGTTGAATTTGTAGTGCTAATGAGACACCCAAGTGGCTATGTTCAGTAGGCAATGAAGAAAAAGGTCTGGGGATACACTGTTGGAAGTATTGGCAAGAGAGAAATATCATTTTCTAACCACCCATCAGTTTATTAGTATTTAGCCATACAAAGTAGAGGTTGATTACAGTCAGTGTACAATGTTTTTGCACCTGGACAGTACTAAAGGAAGTATAATAATTCTCAACTCTTTCTTTCATTGAACTTTAAGTTGGTAACCATAAAATTATTACATCAGAATTTTATAATAATCATGTAACAATAAATTAGTCATTGTATATCTTACAATAACTGCATTTAATGCTTACATTTAAAAGGTGATGCCTTTGTCTAAACGTCTACACATTTGAAACCATAGTTCAGGATGAGTCATTTCAGCAGATTTCAAATGTATGTTTGGCACTCATATCTTTTTCACCAACTTTATTTATAAGTAATTTTTCTCTTGTTTTACCACTGCCTTATCCATTACAGAAACTCATTTTTAAAAAGTTAGGGAATATAAGAATATACAAAATGTCTGATTTTGTTTTCAAATTCCAAGCTTCCTCTAGCATTTGTACACATATGTACTTAAAAATAAATAGATTTTGAGAGTGGGGAATTAAAACTGGAAAATAAAACTCTCTAAGGCAAATAGTTTGAATGACCCTTAACTCAACTATATAGCACTGGGAAAATTCACAACTTAAAATTATATACGATTGTAGTAGATATTAACAATTTAAAGGAAGTTTTATATTTTTTAATAATGAAAGACACTCTGGTAAATAGGTGAATTTCTTAGCATTCTGGTTGGTTCAAGTTGGTTGAATTGTTAAAGTTGATACTGAGGTAGTTCCTATCCATGATGGAAGGAGTTATAAGAATTTTTGCAATTCTAACATTTTAGTTCATGTAATGGTATTTCAAGATAATTTTCTAACATATATGCTATTCTTAATTGCTAAGAAACATTTCTTGTATACAAATTTCCTATAATATCAATCACAATAAAATAACTTAGGGCTAAGGTAAACTGTAGAAGAATTGAAAAAAGGCTGAGGTAAAGTAAATGTGTTTAAAGATATTATTTTCTAATTAAATGGGAACATATTTTCCCCTTTGGCATTATTTTAAATTGCAAAAATGTGGATTTTTAAAAAATAATCTAAATTTTCCACTTTGAATATTAAGAATATGAAGAATATGAAAATATAGATAAAGCTATACAGAGCAGAACTTAATTTTTCATATTGCTGAAATGGAAATAGACTAATATTTATGTTTTAAACCTCACTACATTGTATATTTATAACAAGAGTTAAATCCAATTATTCCTTTTGTTAAAACATGTATTCATTCTTTTAAATAATAAATATCTATAAAGTGCTATGCAACATACAAAAGAAACATCCAAGCATGGCCTTTCCTACTGAATTGGGTGGTTAACTCCCAATAGTTGTATAATTCTTTCAACTAGATTTAGCAAATATATGATTTTCATCATCCTAGTTTATGTAAAGTTGTAAAATAAATAAAAATGTCCAAATAAACCATTAATTTTACATATAGTATATTTATCTTCTAATATAAATGAACTAAAAATAGGAAACTTGATTTGGATGACAAATATTAAATATCATACATTAATAAAATATCATTCTATTTACTTGTTTATTATCAAGATTTAAATATGTTAAATATATTTTCTCAGGCCTTGCCAGCAAGAGGTGAATAAAAAATACTTACTTAGCCAACTAATTTTCATGATATACGATTAATAAGTGAAAAGTAGAGAGGCAGGTATCCGTATTTATATACAATCACATCAAAAGGGAATGATCCAAACCTAGTTCCACTATAACATCTTTCCTTTGGTATCCTTGTCATATGTCCTCATTTTATGAAATAAACCTGTAGGAAAGTAAAGCTCAGAAATGACATACTTAAACATAAAAAGTAAAATGTTATTAACAAGGAAAACTAAGCCTGTTTATTCCATCTTCATTAGAAACATGCAACTCTTAAATATTTGCACTAGTTTCTTTCAGAGAAAAATCCACCACTCCACTTCTAATCTCAGCCTATTTATAGTTGAGGGTTATAGGTGACAATTAAGGGAGAGCATGGTGCCTAATCTGTGAGTGTCCAATAAGTGACTTTTGATTAATAGTTTAGTGAAATTTCATCATTAGTGCTACAGTAAAATGACACAAAGTATATTTCTTGTTGAAATGGGTCAAAAATACCATGACAAATACAAAAAGTAGTACGTCATATTCTAAAAAAGCTTTTGTCCTTCAAGGCAAAAATTGAATAGCAAATCACCTAAGTTATACTGTTCTATATTTCAAAAAGACAAGACAGCCATCAAATTGGTCGTTTAGTAGAACAGAGAAAGGTTAGAACAGAGAAAGGTTTTTTTCTCTTTTTCTTTTAAGATTATTGAGATCAGTGTAGATATATTTCACCTGAAGATAATGCTAATATCTTTTCTTCTTCTTACACTTTCGGAACTTTGGGCTATATTCGTTTACTCTATTGTTTTCTGTGCTACTATCACTATCAGTGGTTTGCTTTTGCCTCTTTCGTTTATTCATCTGATAAAGGTCAGAGTTACTTGGTTGTTGGTGAGTCCATTCGTAAGAGCTGGATCCAGCCTCTGGATCTGGAACATGATTGAGTGAGGAAGACAGGGAGGCACTGCTAGGAAGTGGTGCTGTCATCTCATAGTAAGGAAGCTGCAGCATTGGATTATATGCATGCCACTGCTGTGAAAAAAAGACATTCATCTACCAAAACAATCTGAAAAGTTAAAAAAAAAAGTTAACAGCTTACATGCATTATACAAATAGCCACAGTTTCTTACACCGAACTATGTTTTCGTGTAAGAAAAACAGTGACTTTTTATAGCAGGGTTGTAGGAGTTTCCTTAAATGGTTAACAAAGATTGAAGATAGTGTGTAAGTTACTACAATATAGATTAGTGCTGTCCGACAGCAATATAATGCAAACCACATATATAGTTTTATAATTTCTAGTAGTCATAATACAAAAAAGAAAACAGGTAAAATTAAATAATATACTTATTTATCCCAATATATCCAAAATTTTGTCATTTTAACATGTAACTAATATAAGAATTATTAATAAGACATTTTACTTCTTTTCATATGAAGTTGTCAAAATCTGGTATGTATTTTATACTTACTTATATCTTAATTTGGATGATAAATTTTCATTTAAAGATACTTGATCTGAATTTAGATTACATAAAATTTACAGTTGAACAAACATATTCACATACCCAAGTTGTTTCAAATAGTCCTAAAAGTTTCCAACAACTAAACCAAGTGTCCATTTTTAAATTTTAATTTAAATTAATTAAAATTAAATAAAATTAAAAACCCAGCTCCTTCGTCCATGTGGCTAATAGCTCTCACACTGTACAGCAACATCAACTAGTTATGCTTCCTTTTTAAAAAAAAAAACAAGTTCTTAATTCAAATTTCTAACTATTCAAAGCAGATTAAAGATTAATAGAGATACCATGAACTTGTGTTTCCTGCCTCACCCCTGCCATCTCTACCAAAAGATAAAAAAACTCAGGGAAGAAGACATTGACAGTTTCGGGTGAAAACCAGTCAGTTGTTTACTAATGTTTTACTATAGTTAAGTTTTTTCCCCAAAAATTAAAGTATCATTTCACAGGAAAATTTCTTCCTGTTTACAAATTGAAAGTGGATACTTGAAAAATCTAAAGCTCACATATAAGTTGGGTATCTGCAAAAATAACAACTTGTGAATCAAAAGACCTGTTAGTTCCAACATCTGTCACTAACAAGCTGTGTAATGTTGGGTTTATTGATTAATATCCCTGGACTTCATTTTTTTTTTTTATGTATAAAATGAGGAGTTGAAAGAAAAAAAATTAAGTTCCTCTTCAACAATAAAACCATAATTAAGATTTCTAGGCCAGAACCAATTTTTCAGAGTCTTTGTAAATAATGTAGTTTATCAATTAAAAACCTTCATAGTTTTGCCTTTAGTTAAAAAGAGAAATTTATTTTTAAAAATCCATGTCCAAAAGAAATCTACTTATAACTGACTTTATACAAAAATGCTTCATTAAGCAAAATTATTCAATTCTTAAAACATCATTTAAAACATTCACTTAGAGGAGGACTCACTACTCAAATTTGACTTGGACTAGTGTCACTTCAATACCACCCACCCCTCTTCTGTGGATGCACTGGCTGTTAGCTGAGGTATTTCATAACGGGACTTAAGACGACCGTGTTAGAGCTGAACACCAATGGGGGACAGTGCTGGGGCATCTTTTGCCTTCATCCTGGGTTTAGATTTGAGCACCAAATGTTACAAATAGTTTTCACGTTCTTCATAGTTTGTATCATATTATATACTGAACCACATGCATATCAAACTTACCATCTTCTGAAAGAAAAAGTATTCTGGAGGTAAAGCGGTATTATTAATTGGAAAAAACTGCATGGGAAAGGAAGTTCTGCTCACTGTTTCTTCATTCCTTTGAGGAGATAAAAGCAGCAGCAATAAAATCTTAAAATTCCTATGGACAAGTGTCCTTTTCCCTTAGAAAATTACAGCTCTTCATAATTAAAAAGAGAGAGGAAAGAGATTGTGATAGCATTCAGTTAAGATTAATTAACTGAATTAACACAAATACTGATCATGGAGTGACACAGCAATATCTTAATTATTTAATTACTAAATATTGAAATCTGAATATTTAGAACCACATTTGGCTTTCTAATTGGAAAATGTTAGACAATGTTATATTTATATAAAGACAATGAACACTTAGATATTAACAGAGCAAAACAAGGCATTAATAATCACTAAGAGTACACTTCAATCTTCTACAGGTGTAAAAAGTAAAAAAAAAAATTCAATTTAGTTTTAAAGGTATCTTTACTATTTAACTATAAACATTATGCTCTTTCCTAAATGGACTGCTGATGTTAATATAAACATGTTTGCTAATGTCTTCCACACATTAATTGAAATAATAAAAAAAAAATCCTAATTTAAAAGCTGTGGTGTCCCAAAGTTGCATTTATAAGTGTAACATTTGCTTCTACGGAGATGTTACAAATACTGGCTGGACTCTAAAGTTACTCATCAATAGTCTACTTGCTCTGTAGTACATCATAATTTTAATGCTAAAACTACTAATCCTTAGGATAGGAAGTGTCTTGTGTGAAAGTCTGAAATCAGCACAGGCAGGGAGAAGCAAAGTGAGGGAAGGAGAATGACAGGAAGCAGTCAGGTGGAGACCCCATTTCTAAGTGGTGAGAGTACTATCTCAGAAGCCAGCAGAAGCGTGAATTTCATTAAGAAAGGAGTTAGACAGGTGTCAGTTGTTACAGAAGAGTAAACTGGATAAGCACGAGGCCACTGAATTGCTGATCAGAAGGTTCCTGATAACCTTCAAATGAGCAGCGTCTGTGCAACCATGGGGTTGAGAAATGAATGGGAACAAAGGATGCAAAAAATGAAACATTTTTTGGTGAGAGGAAGGAGAAAAACATCACAGTCTGATTAGGAGACAGAGTTCAGGGAGATTGAGCATGTGTTGGGGAAAGTGGCAAAGAAACAAGATTAAAGGTGGAATGAGATCACAGAGCGGCGAAGATCTGGCATCTTTAGGAAAAGAGGTGCAGATTCTCTAAAAACACTGTCTTTCCTACGTGAATCTCAGGGCAGAGTTGTCTGCACCGAGGAATCATATGTACATTGGGTACTATTATGGGTTGTTATGTTCCCCCCAAATCCAGCTGTTGAAATCCTAACCCCCAGTACCTCAGAATGTGATCTTATTTGGAAACCATCATTGCAGATGTCATTAAGATGAAGTCATACTGGAGTAGAATGGGCCCCTAATTCAATATGACTGGTGTTCTTATAAAAAGGGGAAATTTGGAGACAGATACATATAGGGAGAATACCATGTGAAGACAAAGGCAGAGATCTGGGTAATGCTTCTATATAAACCAAGAATACCAGAGCCCCATCACATCACTGGAAGGTAGGGAGAGGCTTGGAAAAGATTCTTTCTCAGCCCTCAGAAGGAACCAATCCTGCTGACACCTCAACCTTGGACATCTACCTCCGGAACTGAGAGACAATAAATTTCTATTGTTTAATTACTTCGTTTGTAGTACTCTGTTACAGCAGCCCTAGCAAACTAATACAGGAACTATTCATTAAAAACAGAAGGTAGAAAAGGCAACAAGAAACACAAAAACCCATTTCCAAGAAGACCAAAGACCAAAACATTACATGGGCACTATTTCTCTCTGCATATCAATTCTAGGATATAACCCACTTTCATACTTCCTTTATAATATAACAAACACTAGAAGAATAAAGTACTGCCAACAAAATGTAGTAACATAGAATCCACACATAACTCTGAGCCTCTACCCTAGAATTTGTGATGGTTTTGAAAGAGTGTATTAAACATAAGCAGAGAATACAAGCGTTTTACTGCCATCTTCTAGTGCCCATCTAGTCTTTTCTCTTCTGCCCCAATCCTGTCAATATCTTGTTTCTTCCTGACTCCTGAGGAGAAAGAGGTATCTTTTTCTACTTAGTGTTAGAAGAGGGGAAGTTCTAACATCGTATATATGGCTTGATCCATAAGTCTATAGGGCTTCCCCTACCAAAGCAGTAAATCCATTTTGCCTAGTGCCCATCTAGTCTTTTCTCTTCTGCCCAAATCCTGTCAATATCTTGTTTCTTCCTGATTCCTGAGGAGAAAGAGGTATCTTTTTCTACTTAGTGTTAGAAGAGGGGAAGTTCTAACATCATATATATGGCTTGATCCATAAGTCTATAGGGCTTCCCCTACCAAAGCAGTAAATCCATTTTGCTAACATTTCATGAAAACTTACTATGTGCCCAGTATTTTAAACACCTTTAATTCACTATAAAATTTGATTCTCACAGCAACCTTTTGAGGTATTATCCTCATTTCAGATATGGTGTACAGAGTTCGTTAAATAACTTGTCCAGGATCCCCCTGTTAATAAAGTGGCAGAGGCAGAATTCAAATTCAGGCAATCTGATTGCAGCACTTTTTCTTAACTTCTGATTTCGCTGGGAAGAATAAAGATATGGAGTACACTGTGTTTTACTGGGGTGCAATACTTCTGTTAAACACCTTTAATTCACTATAAAATTTGATTCTCACAGCAACCTTTTGAGGTATTATCCTCATTTCAGATATGGGGTACAGAGTTCGTTAAATAACTTGTCCAGGATCCCCCTGTTAATAAAGTGGCAGAGGCAGAATTCAAATGCAGGCAATCTGATTGCAGCACTTTTTCTTAACTTCTGATTTCACTGATAAAGAAATGCTGGGAAGAATAAAGATATGGAGTACACTGTGTTTTACTGGGGTGCAATACTTCTGTTAAAGATAAGCTTGGGTATTTGCCAATCCTAAAAGGCCACTCTCCTATGCCTCAGAGGGCTGATATAAATTATAGGGATAGCAGGTTCAGCTACTGTTAGTTTACTTGAGAATACTCAGTTCTTTTACAGAAGACAACAAGCAGGATGGATGAAACTCATAAGAAATGCTTTGTGCAGAATGTAAGTAGTTAATGAGACAGTAATGAAACTATTAGAGATAAGATAAGCAAGTAACTTGTGAGATAAAGGCAGAATTCATTCTATACATGAAAAAGATAGTAAATAAGTTAGTATCCCATAATACAGGCCAAAGAAAGATTCAATAGAAGATATGATGAAACAAATAGGAGTGCTACTTATAGATTGAATGGGAAGAAAAATACCAAGTTCTGATTGCACCACCTCTGGGCTAACAGTTATGCTTCTTTTGTCTTCACTCTGCCTAAGAATCTTAGATAAAACCTGTAGCCATCCAGCAGACAAACCAGCAAGATAGTAAATAAGTTAGTATCCCATAATACAGGCCAAAGAAAGATTCGATAGAAGATATGATGAAACAAATAGGAGTGCTACTTATAGATTGAATGGGAAGGAAAATACCAAGTTCTGATTGCACCACCTCTGGGCTAACAGTTATGCTTCTCTCGTCTTCACTCTGCCTAAGAATCTTAGATAAAACCTGTAGCCATCCAGCAGACAAACCAGCAAGATACTTCTGCAGTCAGGTGTATTTGCTCCTTGACTCTTCTGGAGAGCAAGCGAGTGACATTAGCTCCGTGTATACCCTTACTCAAACCTCAACTCCAGTCCTAATAACCACACTATCAGTGGGGAAGGCTGAAACAGCAGAGACAAACAAGGCATGTGAACATCAGTGTAACTAAAACTCAGCTAGTTAGTCCTTCTTCCCACTAGCACCCTATCCTAATTGGGCTAATCTATCCAATATCTTTCATTCTGCTTTTTCACTGTCTTTTAAACTGATTTGATTTGAGAGCCTTTCTGTTTCCTGACCTGTAGAATAGCTTGCTTGATACTGTACCTGAGGCTACCATGGCATCAAGAAATCAGGCTACACAAAATTCTAGAATATTTTGGAAATTAATACAGAGAAGTTCTAAAAAAATAGTAAAAATAAATAATTGAATAGCTTAATGTCAGACACTTCGTTTCAAGCCTAGGACTTTATCACCCTTGTGACCCTGAGAATTGTTTAACTTCTGCATCTCCATTTACTCAAATACAAAATATGGATAACAGTACCTTTATGACCCATCACAATAAGACCTTATATGCTTAAATGATCGAACAGCTATAAAAAGCATACAGGAAACTATAAAGAACACTACAAATGTAAATGTCTACAACAAACTACTGAAAATATTAAGACTGAACTTTAAATGAAAATATTTCCTTTTACTTTTCATGGGTTCAGAAAAAATGAATTCCTTAATTTTTTCCTATATCTAAGTGGAAAAGTTTGCCATAGTCCAGAATATATAAAAATTCTTCCTAGCACAGGAACATATTTATTTGCTTCACGTTTATGAAAAATATATTTTTATTTACCTGTAGCTGTGTGAATTTGTCTTAACACAGTTCTCAAAACTTTGGTTAGCTGGTTCAGAAGAGCGAGAACTCCCTTCAAATAAAATAGAATAACAGATTACTTCATGGTGCAATTTTTTGTAGCTCTAACATTAAACCATAAAATAACTCAAAATCTTTTAGACCACAGTATTGATTTAAAATTCCATACTCATATAAGATGGACCTGACCTCCAAATCATATTTACAGATTGTTTGCATTACTACAAATGAATGAATTATAACAAGCTTTGTCCAAAGCAGTGGCTATACATAAGAATTACACTGACACGGGACTATATAAGATACATGATGTGGTTTTGTTCTACACATCTGTAAACTAAAATTCGCAAGTGTAGAAGGCATGAGTTCTCTGACTTGCACAGAAAAAAGCCAATTTGACCTTACACAGGATGTGTCAGAACATAATATGCCCTGGGCTATTCTACCAGCCTGTGTGAGTTAACTGGACAGTACCAGACAGCACAATGCAGCCACACATTAAAAAAAGAAAAAAGAAGAANAAAGCAGTAAATCCATTTTGCTAACATTTCATGAAAACTTACTATGTGCCCAGTATTTTAAATACCTTTAATTCACTATAAAATTTGATTCTCACAGCAACCTTTTGAGGTATTATCCTCATTTCAGATATGGTGTACAGAGTTCGTTAAATAACTTGTCCAGGATCCCCCTGTTAATAAAGTGGCAGAGGCAGAATTCAAATTCAGGCAATCTGATTGCAGCACTTTTTCTTAACTTCTGATTTCGCTGGGAAGAATAAAGATATGGAGTACACTGTGTTTTACTGGGGTGCAATACTTCTGTTAAAGATAAGCTTGGGTATTTGCCAATCCTAAAAGGCCACTCTCCTATGCCTCAGAGGGCTGATATAAATTATAGGGATAGCAGGTTCAGCTACTGTTAGTTTACTTGAGAATACTCAGTTCTTTTACAGAAGACAACAAGCAGGATGGATGAAACTCATAAGAAATGCTTTGTGCAGAATGTAAGTAGTTAATGAGACAGTAATGAAACTATTAGAGATAAGATAAGCAAGTAACTTGTGAGATAAAGGCAGAATTCATTCTATACATGAAAAAGATAGTAAATAAGTTAGTATCCCATAATACAGGCCAAAGAAAGATTCAATAGAAGATATGATGAAACAAATAGGAGTGCTACTTATAGATTGAATGGGAAGAAAAATACCAAGTTCTGATTGCACCACCTCTGGGCTAACAGTTATGCTTCTCTCGTCTTCACTCTGCCTAAGAATCTTAGATAAAACCTGTAGCCATCCAGCAGACAAACCAGCAAGATACTTCTGCAGTCAGGTGTATTTGCTCCTTGACTCTTCTGGAGAGCAAGCGAGTGACATTAGCTCCATGTATACCCTTACTCAAACCTCAACTCCAGTCCTAATAACCACACTATCAGTGGGGAAGGCTGAAACAGCAGAGACAAACAAGGCATGTGAACATCAGTGTAACTAAAACTCAGCTAGTTAGTCCTTCTTCCCACTAGCACCCTATCCTAATTGGGCTAATCTATCCAATATCTTTCATTCTGCTTTTTCACTGTCTTTTAAACTGATTTGATTTGAGAGCCTTTCTGTTTCCTGACCTGTAGAATAGCTTGCTTGATACTGTACCTGAGGCTACCATGGCATCAAGAAATCAGGCTACACAAAATTCTAGAATATTTTGGAAATTAATACAGAGAAGTTCTAAAAAAATAGTAAAAATAAATAATTGAATAGCTTAATGTCAGACACTTCGTTTCAAGCCTAGGACTTTATCACCCTTGTGACCCTGAGAATTGTTTAACTTCTGCATCTCCATTTACTCAAATACAAAATATGGATAACAGTACCTTTATGACCCATCACAATAAGACCTTATATGCTTAAATGATCGAACAGCTATAAAAAGCATACAGGAAACTATAAAGAACACTACAAATGTAAATGTCTACAACAAACTACTGAAAATATTAAGACTGAACTTTAAATGAAAATATTTCCTTTTACTTTTCATGGGTTCAGAAAAAATGAATTCCTTAATTTTTTCCTATATCTAAGTGGAAAAGTTTGCCATAGTCCAGAATATATAAAAATTCTTCCTAGCACAGGAACATATTTATTTGCTTCACGTTTATGAAAAATATATTTTTATTTACCTGTAGCTGTGTGAATTTGTCTTAACACAGTTCTCAAAACTTTGGTTAGCTGGTTCAGAAGAGCGAGAACTCCCTTCAAATAAAATAGAATAACAGATTACTTCATGGTGCAATTTTTTGTAGCTCTAACATTAAACCATAAAATAACTCAAAATCTTTTAGACCACAGTATTGATTTAAAATTCCATACTCATATAAGATGGACCTGACCTCCAAATCATATTTACAGATTGTTTGCATTACTACAAATGAATGAATTATAACAAGCTTTGTCCAAAGCAGTGGCTATACATAAGAATTACACTGACACGGGACTATATAAGATACATGATGTGGTTTTGTTCTACACATCTGTAAACTAAAATTCGCAAGTGTAGAAGGCATGAGTTCTCTGACTTGCACAGAAAAAAGCCAATTTGACCTTACACAGGATGTGTCAGACATAATATGCCCTGGGCTATTCTACCAGCCTGTGTGAGTTAACTGGACAGTACCAGACAGCACAATGCAGCCACACATTAAAAAAAGAAAAAAGAAGAAAAAATGCAAAGAGAAGCACTTTTACTCTGCAAGAAAGCATTGTTTTTGCTATTATTTGGTTTTAGTATAGTAAGAAGAATAAGAAACAAATGAGTGAGACATCAATTAGCCTGAACCATTTAAGGGAGGTAATGTGAGTACTGCAAGAATTACCAGATGGCCTCTGTCAGTCCCCTGGAACACGAAAGGGCTGAAGTAATAGGATAACATTCTCTGGGCATCTTACCATAGAAGGCCAGTTCCTGACATGTGCACAGAGGAAGGTGTCTGAGATCATTCATGTCAGGGAGCTTTCTTCCACCCCTAGTAAGGGTCACTCTACAGCTGCCTTTGGCCACTTTGCTCTTACAGGGGCTTATATCCAGGACAACATGTATAGAATGATTTTCTCAAAATAAGGACTAATGTGCCCATTCTATTTTCCAAATAGTAAGTATTTGATACCACACATTAACAGTGACAAGAATATTAGCTATATAAATGCTGGAGTTGTGCGTTCCCAGTTCATTTAGATTTATTCAATTTATAAGAGCCAACAACAACCATCATAGCTACTTGCTGGCTGATACTAAAACAGAATATCTTAAATTTAAACATAGAAAAGATGCTATAGGTTTGGCAATACAATGGGTAATACTAATTAATTATATAGTATCATGAATTAGACATGTATTCTGAGAAAATCTAACAGTGACAACAGAGGAACTTTTCTGTCTTACACTACATAGAAAACAAAATGCTTACACCTCAGAGAATAGCAGCAGCCACAAAACACACTTGGAAGATTCATCAGTGACAAGAACCTACCGAATCGATATTGCACATTAATTGGTCTTCCATATAAACGAATTCCATTCAGCAAAGCTATGGCATATGACACCGATTCTGGGTGTTTAAAGCAGACAAATCCAAAAGACTTTGGCTTTCCTTCTCTGTCTTTGCATATAGTCACTTTGGTTAGCGGCCCAGCCTATAAGAAACTTAAAAATTATTTTCTCATAAATCCAAAGATTTGTTTTTACACTCACATAAATCAAGTAAATTCAACTTTAAACTAAAAAAATCTATTAGCAATAGCTTTATGTAGCTCAGCTAATAATGTATCTTCCTAATAATAAATATCCCATTTTCTCATACTTTATATTTTATGGCTCATCAAAGAAAACTTCATGGTGTTAAGAACAAGAAATTCTAAGTAACAGTTCCAAATCTTAAAAGGAAAGATAGATTACTCTTTTGTTAGGCTTGAACCAATTTTGAGAGCACTTAAATCTAAGATTAAAATAGTATTTTGTCTCTATACACAGTAGCAGTGTTCAACTCAAAAATGAATTGAAATGACAAACTCGTTGTTGGTTGAATTATCCTCAAAAAAGCTGGCAACACTGTATTATAGTCTAATTTTTTCTGTCAAGAAGATTACAAATCATTACAAGAGAAACTAAATTAATCATATATTTTGATCTGGTAACTCCATTTGGTAAACAGTCCCAAAGGAAAAACGTTTTAATATGTTTAAGTAGGTGCACTATTTGTAAGAGTCATAAATTAGAAAGGCTCTAAATCTAACAACTGGAGATATTATTCTATAATGTATTACTAAAACAGAATAAAATACTATAAATTATAAATATTCAGATTGTATTGATAGAAAAACCTACAACAAGCAACAAAGAGTAAAAAAGCAGAGCCAAATATTGTAGAAAAGTGTTAATTACAACTAAGAAAAAATTACATTACCACCATGACAATGATCAGAGGAGGCATTCACAAAGACTTAACAAACAGATGATTTAATGGTGAGTGGTTCATACTTTAATGATTGATTAGTTTTCTTGGTAGAGTTGAATAAATACAGAAAAAACTGCTTTTAAACTAAAGAAAACCATTAATCATCACCTTTAAAATGATGCTGTATCTCAGAATTCAGTCTTTCCCTTTCCATTCTGTGCTCTCCCAGGGACCACCTTATCAACGAATCTGTCTTTCCTAATCATGTCTCTTCCATGAAGACAGTCTCCTAAAGACCTCTATATGATTGTAGTTCAAAGTCAACATATTTGAAACTGAATTCATTATCTTTCTCCTCCAAATCTCAATCTAGTATTTTAAAGCTGATTTTCTCACTTCAAAGTATAATCAGAAATTTGAAAGAAACTAGTAAACGGATAAATAAATGTACAGTAATAAAAATAAAACAAATTTTACTGATACTAAATATATGGAATCATAAAGGGATGAATGTGCTTAAATAATCTGAATTTTGACATAATTTAGATATGCCAAAGTATTTTTAAAGGTAAAATTCAACAAGAAGACCTGCTTATAGCAACAACTACATTTTATAGACTTTTAAAACCAGAATGAAACACATAAATAGTGCGGCAAGTTGTCAAGTTTTGTTAGGTTTTGCTTGTTTGAAGCCTTTGGAAAAGATACCTCACTTTAGCAAATCCTTCCAGCACCTGGACAAAAATAAAAACCAATGCTTATTACCTGATCTATTAGACAAAATTTACATTTTGTTTAGGTGAAAAAAGAAAATTATAAAAAATAATGTATTATATATAGTCTTATGAATTCATACAACTGAAACAGATCCAGTCCTTGCAGACTAGAAATAATGTGTTTGTATGGAGTATCCCAACCCCACCACCATCTTCCCCCACCCCCTTTTCTGGAGGCTCGACGCCAAAGAAGCCTTCTGGAGAAAGATAACTAAGTTTTACTTTACATTCCTTTTTTCCCCTTTTTTCTATTAGTTAGAGTGACAGGTTTCAAGTGATATTTGGTGGAAAAACAGACATGGATTGGAGTTGGTTTAAAAAAAAAAGGGCAAGTTTAAGAAGATGGCAAATTAGAGGGATAAGCATACAAGTCTTAAAATGAACAATATTCTTCAGATAATAAAAAGTTTTATGTCCAAGAAAGGAAACTGTGTTCCTGGACAGAATCCTCTCTACCAAACTGTATGTATCTATAATTAACAGAAGGATGCTTTAAGTCAAGTTTGGAGACAAATGTAGGTCCTTCCAAATCAAATAAAGAACCTCTTTCTCCGCTGGTACTCATACTCAATCTTGGAAATTTAGTTCCGCGATTGACTGTTTGTCTTCCCTTACTGTTACAGGAGGAAGTAACTCTTGATTTCTCTTGATGTTAGTAGTATATTACTAATAGTAATAGTAGTACTATTAGTAGTAGCAGCAGCAGCAAACACTTTGTAAGTGTCAGGCTCTGCTCTAACTATTTTACCTAGTTTAGGACACTCATTCCTCACAATCACATTATATTGTAGATACCATTACTCCCATTTGACCTTTAAGGAAACTGTGGCAATGAAATATTCTTTTACTGACCCAAAGTCACATAGCTGACCTCAGAGCTCACACTGTGAACCACTTTTCTATACTCTTGTACCGCTTTTGTAGATTATCCTAAATTGTGGTAATTTATTTTATGTTTCCCCTTTCAGAAAGATCAAAAGGATGACTCTTAAATTTGTAAGCGCAGCACCTTACTTAGCGTTTGCCCCGTAATTCTGGATCATTAAAACGGTTAGATGAATGGCTGAGTGACTATATAGCAAGTGAGACTCAGGTGTACACAAAAGATGTTTACAGGACACAGAAGGTTTAATGCTGGAGGTAAAAGGTCTCCAAAACTTTCCGAAGGGCCTTGGCCAGGGAATCAGTTAGTCACAGTCATGGTAAACTGGCTGCCAAATCATCTCAAATCTCATTTATCATAAAGACCTCTCCGCATAAATGGGCTTGAAGGAATGAGTAATGTATAGAGAAACATTTTAAAAGCTACATCTCTCATTTCGCTGGATGTAAGGCGTGAGGCTGTTTATCACCTGAAGGAAGACAGTGACAGAGCACTTTTCTGTTCTGCCCGAGCACACCCAAGGCCCAGGCAGCCTCTCCAAAGGCCTTACCCAGGGCTGGGGATTGGGTGGACTCCATTCACTGCCCACCCTCAGGACTCTGCATTGGGGATGGGGCGCACTCTATGTCACGTCTCTCCCCAGCCGCTCACCTGGAGACAGGTGGGCCAGGACGAAAACTAAATTAAAACCAAGGCCCAGGATGGGGCGGGAAGGGGGCCGGCTCGTGGTGGTCCAGGTGAGCCCCGCCTCCCGGCTGCTCTTGGGCCTGACGCGCTCCACCCCCCCGCCGCCCCTTCCCAGCGGACGGTACCTGAAGGAACAGCTCGTAAAGAATCTCTTCCCGCACTCGGGCCTCTAAATTCCCCACAAACACAGTCCTGTCGGCCTCCTCCTGAGCAGGGAACATCCCTCCGGTCTCGGTCCCAGGATGGAGGAGG